>NW_022987581.1:3039012-3183056 GCF_902827165.1 Trematomus bernacchii | reverse complement strand
AATGAGGCCCCGCCTCCCACGCTGTATCCAGTTCTTATTATACATCCATGGTTGGGCCCAAGCCCCCAGGAAGTGCGCCGGACTCAGATGAAAATATTCGTGGTGGCCAAACGCGACTACACTTCCTTTTGGTTGCCAGGCCCGGAAACACTTTTTCCCATTGACTTACATTGGGAAAGAGTGGTCTGTAAATCGTTGGATAATTTTTTTAAACTAAATAAACTACCCAGTATGAACACTTGTATAGCCCTTATTAAAAACATTCGTTCCTCAAGTTGTAAAAATGTACTAATAACGTTATTCTGTGAGTTATTTCCCTCTGCATTATGAACGCGCTTCTAACCCACGGGACCGCGTCGCCCGGCACGTCATGTTACGTGTTCAGCACTACATGCGTTTATCTTTACCCATGGATGCACAATAAGAACGGACCCATATCGCCTTACTGCCAGCCCACGGAGCTGTAATAATGGATATATTGCACATGTTTGCTGTAATTCATAATTTGTAAAATATTATACTACCTGGGCTGTATGATTAAATCTTGTACCGTAAATGTTTGTATTAAATAAAGGTAATATTACGACGTAGATTAACGTCCCTGTAGCTTCTTATTGCACTAAGAAGCTTATTGCACTGTATATATACATATATACAATTAACAACATCATAATCACTGGACTGGAGACGAAACCCCGCTCTATACGCCCGGGCGGCGACGAGGATGAACGGAGGGGACACAAGCGAGGAGGATGCTACATCTGTGGAGCTACAGGGTGACGTGCCTTCCTCAACATCCAAGGGAATAGAGATTGACAGCGACAACATCGAGGCCCCGGTCACCCACTACCATGGAGAAATAAAACTGATAAACCGGCAATTATATAAGGTTTGCTAACAGAAAACAGAAAACTGAAACTTCTGAAACAGGGGAAGACGGCTTAACGGGCTCGGATGTATATATGAATGACACCTCACTAAAAGAAATGCTGAGATCGCCAGAAAGGCCCGCCGATTCCTGAGAAAACAGCAAAAATACAATCAACATGGACTTGCAAACTGCAGAATCTTCATCAAGCTTAACGGATCACCAGGAACAAGCCAAAGTGTTAATCATCAGGGACCTGGAGGAACTGGAAAAATACCAATGAAGCAAATCAGACAAGGTAATGAAAAAAAAAAACACTACCATGACAATTCCAGTTAATATACACATATCTCCATCAAGACTAGAAACGTTTGCATATACAGAGCAATAAAGCACAGGACATGGAAAATGACATCGATCCGGAAAACAACTTACTGAACAGCTGCAACTATTTCACAGAAGAGCAATTCAATGTAACGTGTCAATCAGAAGAGAACATATCAATTATCCACTTCAATAGCAGAAGCCTATATGCCAACTTCCTCAACATTAAAGAATATCTAAGTCAGTTTAAGAACCCATTCAACATCATAGCAATATCAGAGACCTGGATCAGTGCTGAGAAAGGTGTGGACTTTGAGATGGATGGCTACGAACTGAATTACAACAGCTGTTGACGATTTGTTTGAATGTGTTACAGTAGAAATTTGTATGGAAAAGTCTAAAAATGTTATTGTGAGTTGTATATACAGAGCTCCTGGAAACCTGTATTGACACATTTACAGATAGGGTAGAAAACATGTTTACTAAATCATTACAAAAAATTATGTTTATCTGTGGGGATTACAATATTGACCTGTTGAATCCAAATAAGCATAAAATGACAGAACACGTCATCAATACATTGTACAGTATGGGTTTGTATCCTAAAATTACCAGACCTAGCAGAATCACTCCTTCTCATTCTGCTACATTAATAGACAAACATATTCACAAACATTATGGAAAACAATACAGTAGGGCGGACTATTATATAGTGACATCAGTGATCATTTACCTGTTTTTATTGTCTATCACCTGCAGTTCTAAGAAACCTAAAGTCGCCAGCCATTTCAAATACAAAAGATTGAGAACTGAAGATAACATAATTGCATTTAAAAATGACTTACTAAATCAGGAATTGGAGGGTAGTATATGAGAGAGACGATATTGACAAGGCCTATGATGAATTTCTAAACATTTTTAAATCACTTTATGACAAAAACTGTCCTGTGAAACAATGCAGAGAGAGACACAAACAAACTCACAGTGCATGGATCACTAATGGCCTAAAAAATGCCTGCAAAAAGAAAAATACACTATATAGACAATTCATAAATATAGAACTTCAGAAGCAGAAAATAAATATAAAAGATATAAGAATAAATTAACCCATATTCTACGGATATGTAAAAAAGAATACTATAATAAAAATATTAGAGAATAATAAGAATAATATGAAAGGTTTATGGAAAGTATTAAATAGTGTCATTAGAAATGGAGCAAAAAGTTCAGGTACCCTGAGTTTTTTGTGGACAAAAATAATGTTATTAATAATACAGATGATGTGGTTAATGGTTTTAATGAATTCTTTGTAAATGTGGGGCCAGGATCTGGCAGAAAAAATTCAAAACGTAGAAACAACTAAAGGGGAAGATACGGACCTCTGGCATGAAAATAATAGCATCTTTCTACCATCACACCAGTCGAAGAAAAAAGAAATCACAGATACTGTGGCGAACAATGTAAAAGCAAATCCTCGACCGATTGGAATAATATTGATATGATTATAGTAAAAGACATTATTGAAGAAATTGCGAACCATTGACTCATCTCTTTAACTTGTCTTTTCAATCTGGTAAATTCCCAAATAAAATGAAAATAGCAAAAGTTATTCCATTATAATAAATCTGGGGATAAACACCATTACACAAATTACAGACCTGTTTCATTGCTCTACTCAGTTTCCAAGATCCTTGAAAAGCTTTTTACAAAAAAGACTGACAATTTCATGGAAACACATCAGCTTTGGACGACAGTCAATATGGATTCAGGAAAGATAGATCAACATCTATGGCACTAATGGAATTAAGTGAGAAAAATAGCAAAACTGCATGGACAATAAAAAAACAAGCAGTGGGAATATTTTATAGACTTACAAAAAGCATTTGACACCATAGATCACAATATTTTACTGACAAACTGGAACGGTAATGGCATCAGAGGGGTTGGGATAGACTGGGATTATACATATATCATAATACATATACATATACATATACATATATATACATATATATATACATATATATAACATATATATATATATATATATATATATATATACATATATACAGGGGTGCACCATAACTTGGTACGCAGGTACGCATGCCGGCAAACAATCTGAAATGCGTAACGTCACTTGTGTCCCAACGCGCCTTTGCGTACCTGATAGGTCATCAAAACAAAAACACATATTTCGTCTATACGTGTTTCTTGTCAACACTCAGTGGATGTAAATATTAGACATGTCCAAAAAAAACAAAGACTTAAGCAGCCACTTTGGCCGTTTCGCTCCCTGCAAAAATCTTCGGACTTTCTATGACTGATTGAACTGGGTGCTGGCTGTGCCGCGCAGGACAATACCGACGGACCTGTGAAGCTTCACAGGAGAAAGAGGCTTAGATCACTGGACGACAGAGTTGGTCGCCGTGTGCACAGACGGAGCTGCTGTTAACGTCGGGTGTGTACAACAGAATTGTACCAAAACTACATCAACTGGCTGCAGTGGGAGACTCCCCTGTGCACATTCTGTGCCCCGCGCACACACTGGAGAACTGCGCAAAATCAGCTGATCACAACGTTCACGCTCTGTGGTCAAGGCTGCTGCAGTTTTATTTACAACAGTGGAGTAAACACACAGCTGCCTGCAAACTTACTCAGGCTGTTAATGGAAGAGTTGGAAATCAGACAGGGTTAGGTGGATGAAGTGTTACTCAAGTAAAATTAGAAAAGTATTATCATCAACACCTAGTTAAAGTTAGCGACAGTAAAGTAGTCATTTTGGCAGATTGGTCCATTTCATAATAATGTATATGATATGTTTTATAATTATTGATCATTAAAGTGTTTAAAAATTAGTTTGAATGACTTTGTATAGGCTACTGCAGGGTAGCTTGTGAATTTACTCCAGGTGGAACTAAAGTCTGATTTAAGACTTGATTATATTTCACATCATTCATCCAGATCTGTGAAGTAACTAAAATGTATTAACTACATGTAGTGGAGGAAAAGTACATGATTTACCTCTGAACTGTAGTGGAGTAGAAGTACAAGTAGCATAAATTGTACCTAAGTACAGTACTTGAAATAAATGTACTTTGTTACTTCCCTCCTCTGAAATCAGATATGACTACAAGTCATGTGATAATTTCTTAGTATTTGATCCTTCAACTTGGCCTCAGGAAATGCAAGGACTTCACAGTTTTGGCAACAAGTTTGGAGAAAGCAAATCGGAGGCTTAAAAAGAGACAGGGAGGTGCATCTTCATCATCTAGCATGCAAGAAGTGTAAATTGAGGACAGTGAAGGAGACACTGAGGAGGACAGTGAGGAAGACTGCACTTATTAAAACCACGCTTCATGTGGGGTGAGTACCAAACGCTGTCTCCTGGTACTCATCTGAGTAACTCACTAAAAAAGTGATGTGCACCCCTGCATATATATACATATATACATATATTACTATATATATATGTATATAATGTATATATATGTATATGTATATATATGTATATGTATATGTATATATATTACATACATATACATATATATATATATATACAGTGCATAAATTCTTTCATGCTAAATGAAGCTCTGTTGCTTGGATATCACTAGATCCTGTTACAGCGTAATATAAAAGTACTTAACGACTGATGTGTAAATTAGCATAATTACTAGCTAACCGCTAGCTGCTAACTGCCGCCTCGTTATATCAAATCTATCATAATAACAAACCATATCATGCTGTCATGAACGTGCGGTGCTGTTACGTGTACGCAAATTGACGTGCTTGATGTGAACGAGCATTTTGGGGGGCATGGTTAAAGTTGCGCATGCGCTATGAGCGCACCATACGGGGTACTTCTCAGGCATGCCGGGTAATCTGTGACGTTTCGCTCTCTCAAAAGTTGGGCCATTTTATCATCATGCGCAAATGAGCAACTCTCATAGGAATGAATGAGGCCCCGCCTCCCACGCTGTATCCAGTTCTTATTATACATCCATGGTTGGGCCATGTTAACAATACCGTGTAACTGTCACGTTTGAAGGGACGAAACCGTGACATATTCACGTCTCCCAGCATGGTAGATCATCACATGTTCACGTCTTGCCGTGATACCGGGTTGGTTTAATTGCAGCCTTATATCTATAGACAGTGGTGTAGTGGGGATTTTCTTACTGGGTGGACGCAGACAGGTCTATAGAAAACTACCGGTATGCTTAGTCCTACTTTAGTTACTGTACTGCAAAAAGCAGACGGCGCTGCGCTCAACACACACACAGACTCAAAAAACCATGGACACACCGGCACATAAACAATTTATAGGCCTAAGTGCATAAATGCTTGAGCTACAGTATTGCAACTAAGCAGACAGCGCTGTCGCTGTCTCTGTCTCTCTCCTCTCTCTCTCTCTCTCTCTCTCCTCTCTCTCTCCCTCTCTCTCTCTCCTCTCCTCTCTCTCTCCTCTCCTCTCTGGAGGGTGTGGAGGAGGCTATTGCTCTGCACTGCATTATCCATCAGCAGACCCTTTGCAGCAAATGCTTGAAGTTTGAAAATGTGAGGTCTGTCGTTGTGAAATGCATCAACCATATCAGATCCAGGCGCCGTACTTTTTTTGGAGGAAGGAAATTGAGTCAGAATATGAGGATGTGCTCTACTTCACCGAGGTACGTTGGCTCAGCAGGGGAAACGTCCTGAAGAGAACAGAACTGAAAGCCTTCATGCTGGAGAAGGGTGGGATGGCTTGTTCCCGAGCTGAGTGATCCCAAATGGCTCATGGACTTAGCTTTTCTTGTTGACATCACGCAGGAGCTGAATACACTGAATAAGAAGTTGCAGGGCCAGGGCCAGCTTGTCAGTGCAGCATATGACAATGTCGAAATTGGTGTTATGGAAAGCCCAGCTCTCTCAGAAAAACCTCTGCCATTTCCCAGCATGCAAGGCTCTCATGGACAGGGGCACAGCATTCAGTGGCGAGAAGTATCTTGATGCCATTGTGAAGCTACAGGAAGAATCTGATCAGCGGTTTGCAGACTTCAAGACACACAGAGCCACTTTCCAAATCTTTGCAGACCCCTTCTCCTTTGATGTGGAAAATGCCCTGGTGTGCTTCAAATGGAGCTCATTGACCTGCAGTGCAATTCTGAGCTCCAAGCCAAGTTCAGTGAAGTGAATGGGAAAGCAGACAAGCTTGGACAGTTCATGAGAGAATTGCCCCCCTCCTTCCCTGAGCTTTCCAGGATGTTCAAGCGGACCATGTGCCTTTTTGGGAGCACATATATGTGTGAACAGCTCTTCTCCACCATGAACTTCAATAAGTCAAAGTACAGGTCCAGACTTACTGATGAACATCTTCAAGCCATACTAAGGGTTTCAACTGCTTCCTCCCTCAAACCAAATGTGGCTCAGCTGTGTGAGAGGAAGCGCTGCCAGGTCTCTACCAGCAAGGAGTAGGCAAGAGCAACTGTAAATAGTTATGTTGTGAAGAACCGTTCATGTTAAGAAGATGTTAAAGAACTGTTAATGTTGTATTTTTTAATACATTTTTTGTGGAATACTTGAAGCGGCCCAGACTTGCCCAGACTCTACGTCCAGCGGCCCCCAGGTAAATGGAGTCTGAGACCCCTGGACTACAGTCAAGTCATGTGACTCGAGTCCCCCACCTCTGGGAAAAACTGAGGTGCATGTCTTTAGGGGGCTCAGTGGAGGGGTTAGTCACTCACTGAGGGGTTTCAAATGTAAATGAAGGTCGGGTGTGACTAACTCCTGAGTGACAGGAAGTTTGTTGTAGTGGCTCAAGCAGAGGCTGACTATTTTGGGCCAGCTCCTCTTCCTCAGAGCTAATTCCTCTTTTCACCCGTTCTCTCTTTCCTTATTCCCCAGATGTGTTTCCTTCCTGAAAGTCAAAAGGCTTTACTTCTCCTCTTTTCCAACCCCTCACTGACGCACTTCTGCATCCCTCGGGGGGGGAACTGGAGGGAGGGCCAGCGGCTAAGATTGAGTAATTATTGCTTTTCTTTACGCTTGCGGTTTTCTTGTTTGGAAAGCAAATGGGGATAGTTCCTGTTTTTATATTTCTTTGAGTGCAAAGGACAAACTACACTGTAGCCCGAACGTTCAAAATAATTAAATAGATTAATTAGTGTAAACTTAAATTTAAAAAAAAGTTCTACTAACTTCATTATATTCAGTTCCTGTGACTGTTCTTCCTTTTTGAGTTAATTAAACTGATAATCTTTGATTAACTTGAACTATTTGGCGGATTAAGTAAGCATCACTTAAACATATAAATTGAACTGTACTAATTTCTAATGCTTATAAGTGCGTGTGTCTGACGTCACTAACCGTCGGGGTGTGGAAACCAGGATGCGGCACTCAGGAAAGTGCGGCTAATACCTGCAATAAGGTGGATCTTCGCTCTTAATTTTTGGTGGTAATCAGCATCATTGGTCTCACTGTAAGTGCAATATTCATATTTCTTCACTTATTTGTGGGGGTTGTGTGTGTTCCCTCCGTGCTCTCCTCGCTGCGGAGTTACGAGAGCCGCTGCTAAAGTTTCACACTCTCCTTCACCCAGGTTTCAACCTCTGTATACACCAGTGGCGAGCCGTGACTTTTATACCTAGGCCCTCTGACCCCCACCCCTTCCCGTAAAAAAATAGTTATTACGTCACAGCGTATACTTCAGCCGAATATCAAAACAACGGCCCGGAGTGCAAAATGTGTCAATGACAGCGAACCTCTACCACACAAAACAACACCTGTAAATAACCCAATTTGTGTTCTTTGAAATTGAAAAGGATATTGCATTGTGTTTGTTACTTTCATTGCAGTTGTAACTTGTATGTCTTAAGTGTAATTTGGCATGCTTTTATTTTGAAGGCGAGTTTACGCTGTTGACAGGAAGTTGTTGTTGCTATAGAAACAAGAAAAGTTTCACAGCGGGCGGAATTTGTCATAAAGTCCGCGATAATAAAACCCACCCATTTAGAGGGAAGATATGATTGGTCAATTGTACTGTCATTTGACATTACTCTCTCGTTCAGTTACTATAGCGGGCCCTCTGTGAATTCACAGCAGGATCACCAATCAGCTCCTGTCTTCACAGTAACTCGCAGAGACGGCTCAAGGAGCTTCTTTCATTTAACCCTTCACATTCAAACAGAAACTGAATAGACAGATTTGAAGGATTAATTTCTTTGGAAATGTTATTTTAAATACAATCAAATCAAGTTATTTTGGTAAAACTAATGAAAATTATTTTTTTTAAATATTAAATATATTTATATTTGTAGAATATCTTAGGCCCTCAGAGAGGGCCTAGAGGGCCCTGACGGCTCGCCACTGGTATGACACTGTCAATCTCAAAATGAATGTATCATCCTTATTCCTAAAGATGCAGGCTATCCTCCATGTCTCAAACACAGCCACACAAGAAATAGTGGACCACTTGAATCAGATCTTACCAGGGTGTGTGTGTGTGTGTGTGTGTGTGTGTGTGTGTGTGTGTGTGTGTGTGTGTGTGTGGTGTGTGTGTGGTGTGTGTGTGTGTGTGTGTATGTGGTGTGTGTGTGTTGTGTGTGTGTGTGTGTGTGTGTGTGTGTGTGTGTGTGGTGTGTGTGTGTGTGTGTGTGTGTGTGTGTGTGTGTGTGTGTGTGTGTGTGTGTGTGTGTGTGGTGTGTGTGTGTGTGTGTGTGTGTGTGTGTGTGTGTGTGTGTGTGTGTGTGTGGTGTGTGTGTGTGTGTGTGTGTGTGTGTGTGTGTGTGTGCAGCCAGTGCGACATTAAGATTAAACACATTTCTTTCATTTGGGAACTTATGGCAAACTATTTGTACCATTGTCCACCCTGTCAGCAAGCCTTCCATGACAGGGTGGACATGGTACAAATAGTTTACCATAATTTCATTATTATCCAAATACTTTTTCCATTAACTGAAATATATTGTTGAGAAAGGGACTATAGCTTTCTGAAAATGTACATTTTATAATCACTATGTAATTACAATGTATTTACTCTTTGAATGTTGTCCATGACAGGGTGGATACATGTTGCTGTTTGCATGTACTTGCAGTTCATTTATAAAAAGTGTGGGGGCTTGACCAACATCCATTTCTAACAGCATAACATATACTTAATACAATTAATATGAAGTTTAATGGAAAATCTCAGTTTTTTTTTTTTGAAATGGGGAAGTCTCAAATGCACCGTATGGTGATATTGACTCAATTGTTTTTCTATGCAATTTCTCCAATCTAGTAAAGCTGATAAGAAGTATATTTAAGGGGGGTGCATCATACCCCCTTCTACCCACCCAACTAGGGGCTTGCTTCAGACAGGCCGCTCTCCATTTTGACTTTACTGGGAAGTTACAGGTTATGTAACTCTGATGAATCAGAAACCAGGAAATAAAAAAGTTTACAGCATTTGAAAAAGTCACCTTGGACTCTAGGAAATATATGTTTTCGATAACCCATTCTTTTATACATGCAGTTCAACAGAGTACATTATTCATGTCTTGAAAACGCAGCAGAGCCCGGTGTTAACACTCACCCTGTTTTCTTCCTCCTGCTCCGTTGAAGTGTAAAATGGAGTCTGGCAGTCTGACTTCCTACTTTAACTTTCAACGTCCCTCACGTGTCTGCAGCTTCTCCCCTTGTTTCATAACCAGCCTTATCAACCGAACAGGAACACACACAGGGATTATTTTCAGTAAAATAGAAATAGACATGCAGCTAAAAACAAGCAGAACAAAGTTATTGATATAGAGTGGTGCAGGAATGAGTCCCTGGTCAGGCCTTCTGACATCTGACATCCTCACCATTTTGTTTCTCCTAAGTGTGTTTTGATTTATGCATCTTCCTGATAAACTTCAAATATGTTTTCAATTCCCTGTTTATGGAGTTTGTCAGAGCCGAGGCCGTTCCTCCATCTCACATTCACTACTGAGTGTAACAGCCGACAGCCTCTGCGCTGTTTTAAAATACCTGCAAACTCACAAGATGTGAAAAAGGTGACATGTTTGTAAACCAAACCCCTGTACCCATGATGTCAATGTGTTATGTGTATATATAATGTTTGATGTACATAAATAATTCCTTGAATAAAGGAGAGAAAAAAAATATATATGTGTTTTGTATGTTTTTAACTCTACTCTCATTAATTTGTTAAGCATCTTGAGATGACGTTGTTTTCAAAGTGTGCTATACAAATAACAGGTATTATTATATATGAATAATCTTTTGGTTTTGATCACCATCTCTTTATATACATTTTATTTTACTTTTTTTCTCTGTAAACGTTTATGTACCCCTGATGTCAATGTTTTGCATGTATTTCTTTGAATAAAAGAGTAAAAATAATAATATACATAATAAAAACAGGGTGTCAACATAAATAGATTTAAAAAAAACGTAATCCAAAAAAGTACTTAGGAGCACAGTATACAACAGTTGTATAGTATGTTTGATGTATACACAACGCTGATGCATTAAAAACAACAATTCCCGCCATGCAGTGCGGCTTCAGTTTGTTTCCGCTTCTGCGCAGTACGGACCTGACGACACGTTTGGCATCCAGCATGGCGGACGCAGTTGAGGAAAACGTGAAGCCCAAAACAGAAGAAAAACCCGATGATTCGGGCAGTGAGGAGGATAACAGCCAGCCCGAGGTCGCAGAAATAGAAGTAGCACTGAAAACATTCAAAGATTTGGTAAGTTTTTACACAGGAAGGAGAATGTACGGAACAAAAACAAACCGCAGCATAGCAGTTAGCTAGCTAAGCTAAGCTAGCCTCATCGTCTCTTTAATCATTGAATCTGCAGAGGTGGAAAAAGTACTCAGATCTGGCACTTGAGTAAAAGTAGAAGTACCAGAGTATTGGTCCATTTCAGAATAATATATATGATATGTTTTATAATGATTGATCATGAAAGTGTTCTCAAAGCTGGTAAAGGTGCAGCTAGTTTGAATGACTTTGTATACTGCAGGGTAGCTTGTGGATTTACTCCAGGTGGAACTAAAGTCTGATTTAACACTTGATTATATTTCACATCATTCATCCAGATCTGTAAAGTAACTAAAGGTATTAAATACATGTAGTGGAGGAAAAGTACACCATGTACCTCTGAACTGTAGTGGAGTAGAAGTACAAAGTAGCATACAATGGAAATACCCAAGTAAAGTACAAGTCTCTCAAAATGTACTTGAGTAAATGTACTTAGTTACTTTACAGCTCTGCTCCTTTGTGATGATGCTATACTTTTGTACGGTGCATCATCTGCTGTGTTGGAAAGTAACCAAGTACATACTCAAGAACTGTACTTAAGTACACATTTGAGGTGTTTAAAAAGTACATTTATTTTTTAAATGCATGTGTTTGTAATGTATATGTATCTAGGTAGATGTGTTCAGACCTACTGTGTATAGGTCATGTGTGTGTATTGTACTGTGTGAAATATCCCTGGTGTGTGATGATGGTGTCATTTGGTACCTGTGGGTCTGAATCCGGGTCATTTCTGTCCACAGGGAGTCACCGAGGTTCTCTGTGAGGCGTGTGATCAGCTGGGATGGAAAACCCCGACGAAGATTCAGATAGAAGCTGTTCCTCTAGCCCTGCAGGGTGAGTGATCCACAGTGATTGAGTACTCGGATCCTTTACTTCAGTAAAAGTAATATAGAATACTATTGTTTTAAAATAATCCACTGCAAGTAAAAGTCCTAATTTCAATATTCAACTTCAGTAAAAGTACAAGTGTAAGATTCTTTCTGGACCTCATTTATCCTGTTATTCCAACACCACATAAATGCAACAATAACTTCCATATCTTCAAAACAACAACAACAGATGCAACCTAATACCAGAACCATGTCTCTCTCATTGGTCATATGCATACTCAATGCAATAGAACATACACGTAAAGGAAATATTGAATGCATATAGTGCAAAATACGTTATGAGAGTTATAGGGAAGCTGTGGCTCAGTGAGTTAGTGCGATGGTCTTCAGAACACTGGTTCAATCCCCACTGCAGTCAGCATGCCTCTGTGTCCCCCGGCAAGACACTTCTAGTCTTTCTTTTCTTTATGCACACATTTTTTAATTCATACAAAACACAACTCGTAAAAATAACAAACACTCCAAAACCAAATGACTTAAACCAATAAACAAGAAAAACGTACAAAACTCAAACAAATCAAAAGAAAGCAACATTTAATAATTGTCCTTTTTCCAATATACAAGTATGCAATTCAAATGTCCAATGCATCTGAAAAATGTAATTTCGACTCCTCCTGCACCGAAGCAAAGGACCTTCCCAACACAAACTCTTCCAAAAAGAGTTCTGGCTTCCAGTGTTAAGTGTCTGTAAGTCGCTTTGGGTAAACGCGTCAAACAAATGAGATGTGATGTCGTGTAAGACAGTTGCAGGAATCAGAAAAATATGTACATATATATATATATATATATATATATATATATATATATATATAAGGTGAAACACAGCGTAAAATGAAATACTGTATACGATAAAAATACTGTGATAACATGTACATATGTGGAATGTGCAATAAGTGAGTTCATAAAAATGCCCTTTTCCTGCTTGTGTAAAAAAGGCAATTAATATCTTAAACTTTATTTTGGATTCTCCAGCTTGCTACGAGTTTTTTCCAGGCCTGATATCATTTTCCAGATTTTCTTTAATGTATTTATATTTTTCTCTGCAGGGAGGGACATCATCGGCCTGGCAGAGACCGGCTCCGGTAAGACGGGTGCGTTTGCTTTGCCCATCCTGCAGTCCCTGCTGTCCTCCCCCCAGAGGCTGCACACCCTCGTCCTCACCCCCACCAGGGAGCTGGCCTTCCAGATCGCAGAGCAGTTCGAGGCCCTGGGCTCCAGCATCGGCGTGAAATGTGGTACGTGTTAATCAAAAGTGATCTGGTTTGTAATGTGTTAGAAAACTCTCACTGGTCCCCGGCTTGAGCTTCAATCTCAGGATCCATGTATTTATCATCCTCTCAAGAATGGAAGTAGTCATCACATACAGAGCATCAACTAGTTCCTGAACAGTGTCCTTCCCATGCTACTGCTACTAGTACTACTACAACTACTACCACCACTACTACTACAACTAGCACTAATATAACTACTACTTACACTACTACTACTCATACAACTATTAATAAAACTACTACTATTACTTCTACAACTACTTATACTACTACTACCTACACAACTACTACTACTCCAACTTATACTACTAACACCACTACTACTCATACAACTACTGTTAGGAAAATCTCACTGGTCCCCAGCTTGAGCTTCAATCTCAGGATCCATGTATCTGTGATCCTCTCCAGAATGGAAGTAGTCATCACATACAGAGCATCAACTAGTTCCTGAACAGTGTCCTTCACATGCTGATATCCAAGAGAGGGAGTTACACAGTCACAAGATGGAGGAATAGAAAGCAGTATTCAATGTTTACTTCAGATTAGCTCCACGTCAGAAATGAGCATGCTTGTCATATGTCTATCTCCATAGAGGCTGAATCATCATGTTAATCACATAGCTATCATATGCCTCAAACAGTCCTGATGCTCTTCTAGGTAATCAGACATCCTGTCATGTTCACAGCTGCAGTTGGGAAACCTTTGTTATCATGTGGACTCTGTATCTTAATAATGATCTGTATGTTATCTGTGTTGCAGCCGTCATAGTCGGAGGAATCGATATGATGTCCCAGTCTCTGGTGCTGGCCAAAAAACCACACATTGTTATCGGTAAGAACTTTTGAGATCAATCCTATTCAGATATTTTTGCATATTTGTTATAAACTGTCCATTTAGGGTTGTATCAAATATTTTCATTCATAATACTGATTTTAACATTTCAATGCTGCGCAGCTTTCTTATTTTCTTCTCTGCATGCTGTATTTTAAGAGAAGTAGTGGTTGTTTTTAATTAGTTTCCAATGGTGTCTGCGTAGGATTGTCTCACACTTACTTGGTCCAAATATTTGCAATAAGTCCAGAGTGCTTGTGAAGTCCAAAAGTTAAAAGAATGCATCAATCTAACAACAGCGTGAATTACATTTACTACCCACTGAAAATGTACAATTCTAAACACTATTATAGTTAATAACCTGATTTGTAAAAATTAAAAAAGTCATAGAATATATTTCCAACAACTAGTTTTTTTTATTTTGTATTTTTAAGGTGTGGCGTAGGGCTGCGTAATAAAAAAAATGTTTTAGGACGTGGGGTATGTAATTTATTTGAGATACACTTGTTATATTCCATGGAATGCTCTTAACATCCCAATAGCAATGAATATCTGAAGTGCTTTGACAATAAATACATAAAAAAATGTCATCTGTGGAAGCCGTGGTACTGTAAAAAGCACGACCAATCATTTTAGCCGGCCCGGCTAAAATAACTGGATGGCCTACCTGCCTGTCAGCCTTCCATCTGTGCACAGACTTATCTCGTGCCCTCATTGGTCATGTGTGTGTTGGAGGAGGGGCTCTATAAGGAAGTCTGAAGGAAGTGGCAGATTTTCTCTGGCTGTGTATTTTCAAATTCTAGCGCACTCGAGCCGGTTTCTCCAAAATTACATTACCCACCTTTTAAGTAGGCAAATTAACTCAAACACGTCATGTTACAATTCTTTTGCTGCTTGCTACAAAAGGAAAACTCGCGCGGCTCTCATGTCAGGGGTACTTGAGTGAGTGACAGCAAACCACCAATCACAATCAAATCTCCAAAGCAAACGGACCCGGTGATCAAAGGTAGAAACACTGAATAAAGTAGTTTCATGTGTTTCTCCAGGGCAGTTCGGCGCTGCTAACCGAGCTAGCTCAGCTCTGATGACCTAAGATCCAGACGTCCGCGACTAAAATCCTTCATCCGGTTAAATATAGTTAAAAAAATACCAATTGTATAGCACTAAAGTTCAAGAAAGGATGGTTTGCGGAAATAAAACGGTCTTTTCTTCAATTCCTGTATTTGTTCATATCGCAGGGGAAACAATTATCACAATGTCAGTTTTTTCCAATATCGTGCAGCCCTAGTGTGGCGTCATTAAATATGTTGCGTATGTCATTATAAACCTTCCTTCCAAAATCTTGCTTGAAGTTCTGAATGGAAAATATTTGTATCTTTATATTAAAACCGCACGTTGTTTAATATATTTCAGCGTGTGTGTGTGTATCTGCTCGTGCTGATCTTGTTGGCATTATATGTTGTTTTAGAGTTTCTTTCCCGCTTTATGGTGATGAAGTGAATGTAATGTTTCCACAGCCACGCCCGGGCGGCTGATCGACCACATGGAGAACACGAAGGGTTTCTCTCTGAGAGCGCTGAAGTTCCTGGTGATGGACGAAGCCGACAGAATCCTCAACATGGACTTTGAGACCGAGGTGGGTAGAAAATAAACTCTGCAGAATTGTAACAACGGTGGATATTAGTTAACCGTTTCTGTGTCCTGTGTGCGTATTTAACTGTGAACGTTGCAGCAAGATTAATTAAATATCTGACTCTGAATCTCAGGTGGATAAGATCTTGAAGGTGATTCCCAGAGAGAGGCACACCTACCTGTTCTCTGCCACCATGACCAAAAAGGTAGGAAAACACTTCTCAATTCTCCCTCTCTGTTCTCTCTGCATGTAGTGTTCTTAGTCCTTCAGTTTGACCTGGAGAACAAGAAGAGGACACCAGAGCCCTTTCTCTTGCTGTGAATGTTTCTCAACTTTGGTTCCAGGTCCAAAAGCTCCAGAGAGCAGCTCTGAAGGATCCTGTGAAGTGTGCCGTTTCCACCAAATACTCCACCGTAGAAAAACTGCAGCAGTACTACATCTTCATACCATCCAAGTACAAGGTAGGGCTCATTATTTACACGCTTCAATGTTTCAAATATCTCTTCCTGTGTGCATCAAATCAAAATCAAATCAAATCAAGGTTTATTTATAGAGCACATTTAAAAGCGATTTTTGGTCGGGCCAAAGTGCTGTACATGTAATAACTACAATCACATAAAAACACATTTCTACAATCACAATAAAAGACAATAAATTACAACAGATATTTAAAAAGAAAACACAGGGAAAAGTCCCAGTGCCCTCGGGCTTTGAGCCTGGTCTTGGGCACTACCAGCAGCAGCTGGTCAGCAGACCTTAAAGCTCTTGTTGGGGTGTAGCGCTGGAGGAGTTCAGCTATATAGGCCGGAGCCAGCCCATTTAGTGCTTTAAAAACAAATAAAAGGATTTTAAAATCAATTCTGAACCGAATTGGAAGCCAGTGCAGTGAGGCCAGAATAGGGGTGATGTGGTCACGCTTTTTGTGGCCAGTGAGAAGACGTGCAGCTGCGTTCTGGACTAGCTGCAGGCGTTTAATTGAGGCCTGGTCCATACCCACGTACAGAGCGTTGCAGTAGTCCAACCTCGAGGTTACAAAGGCATTAATAACCCTTTCTAGATCTTTAAAAGATAAAAACGACTTGGTCTTGGCCAATAGTCTTATTTAAAAAAAGCAGGTTTTGACTACACTGCTGACCTGCTTATCGAATTTAAAAGCGCTATTGTATATTGCTGGAGATTGTGAAACTTGTGTGTGTGTTGCAGGACTGTTACCTGGTGTCCATTCTGAACGAGCTGGCAGGAAACTCCTTTATGATTTTCTGCAGCACGTGTAACAACGCCCAGCGGGTGGCGCTGTTGCTGAGGAACCTCGGCATCACTGCCATCCCTCTCCACGGCCAGATGAGTCAGGTAGAGACACTCACACTCACACTCACACTCACACTCACACTCACACTCACACTCACACTCACACTCACACACACTCACTCACTCTGAGGTTGCTTATTGAATAGTTACATATATAAAACACATTTTTCAGAACTGAATACAATAAGCTAAATGTTGCAGAGGATGTAGTGAGTGACCGAGTGAAAGCAGGAGTCTGTATTCATGTGAATAGAATCAGATAAAGCTACACTATGAAGAACCACATTGTTTGGTGCAGACTTTAGGCATAGTGGTGTGTACTTTGTGTGAACCAACATGTTTATTTTCCTCGTTTTTTTATGCTATTGTATTTCTATTGAGATGTTTACATTTTGGAATGTTTATTTCTAGTCTTTTAATTTGTATTGTACAATGCCATGTCTTTTTATGCTGCTGCAAGTATATCTTATTTTATTTAGCCTGGGTCATGATGAGTTCAGTCGTGCATCTCACCCCTTATTCACTCCCTGGTTCTCCCCCTCTCTGCGGATCAGAACAAACGTCTGGGATCTCTGAACAAGTTCAAGTCCAAGTCTCGCTCGGTGCTGCTGGCGACCGACGTGGCGTCCCGAGGTCTAGACATCCCTCACGTCGACTGCGTCATCAACTACGACATCCCCACACACTCCAAGGTACGACTGAAGAACACACACTGATGATTTAGGAGCTGGTGTCCTTTCATTTTAAAGGTCACCTATTATGCAAAATCCACTTCCTCATGTCTCTTCTACATCAACACGTGTCCCCTCTTCTTCATGTCTCTTCTACATCAACATGTGTCCCCTCTTCTTCATGTCTCTTCTACATCAACATGTGTCCCCTCTTCTTCATGTCTCTTCTACATCAACATGTGTCCCCTCTTCTTCACGTCTCTTCTACATCAACATGTGTCCCCTCTTCTCCATGTCTCTTCTACATCAACATGTGTCCCCTCTTCTTCATGTCTCTCCTACATCAACATGTGTCCCCTCTTCTTCATGTCTCTCCTACATCAACATGTGTCCCCTCTTCTTCATGTCTCTTCTACATCAACATGTGTCCCCTCTTCTTCATGTCTCTTCTATATCACCATGTGTCCCCTCTTCTTCATGTCTCTTCTACATCAACATGTGTCCCCTCTTCTTCATGTCTCTTCTATATCACCATGTGTCCCCTCTTCTTCATGTCTCTTCTACATCACCATGTGTCCCCTCTTCTTCATGTCTCTTCTACATCAACATGTGTCCCCTCTTCTTCATGTCTCTTCTACATCAACATGTGTCCCCTCTTCTTCATGTCTCTTCTACATCAACATGTGTCCCCTCTTCTTCATGTCTCTTCTACATCACCATGTGTCCCCTCTTCTTCATGTCTCTTCTACATCAACATGTGTCCCCTCTTCTTCATGTCTCTTCTACATCAACATGTGTCCCCTCTTCTTCATGTCTCTTCTACATCAACATGTGTCCCCTCTTCTTCATGTCTCTTCTACATCAACATGTGTCCCCTCTTCTTCATGTCTCTTCTACATCAACATGTGTCCCCTCTTCTTCATGTCTCTTCTACATCAACATGTGTCCCCTCTTCTTCACGTCTCTTCTTCATCAACATGTGTCCCCTCTTCTTCATGTCTCTTCTTCATCAACATGTGTCCCCTCTTCTTCATGTCTCTTCTACATCAACATGTGTCCCCTCTTCTTCATGTCTCTTCTACATCAACATGTGTCCCCTCTTCTTCACGTCTCTTCTTCATCAACATGTGTCCCCTCTTCTTCATGTCTCTTCTACATCAACATGTGTCCCCTCTTCTTCATGTCTCTTCTACATCAACATGTGTCCCCTCTTCTTCATGTCTCTTCTACATCAACATGTGTCCCCTCTTCTTCATGTCTCTTCTACATCAACATGTGTCCCCTCTTCTTCATGTCTCTTCTACATCAACATGTGTCCCCTCTTCTTCATGTCTCTTCTACATCAACATGTGTCCCCTCTTCTTCACGTCTCTTCTTCATCAACATGTGTCCCCTCTTCTTCATGTCTCTTCTTCATCAACATGTGTCCCCTCTTCTTCATGTCTCTTCTACATCAACATGTGTCCCCTCTTCTTCATGTCTCTTCTACATCAACATGTGTCCCCTCTTCTTCATGTCTCTTCTTCATCAACATGTGTCCCCTCTTCTTCATGTCTCTTCTACATCAACATGTGTCCCCTCTTCTTCATGTCTCTTCTACATCACCATGTGTCCCCTCTTCTTCACGTCTCTTCTACATCAACATGTGTCCCCTCTTCTTCATGTCTCTTCTACATCACCATGTGTCCCCTCTTCTTCATGTCTCTTCTACATCAACATGTGTCCCCTCTGTGTAAAGAGACTCTGAAAGTTTCAGGAACAAAGATTCTCTCTCTTTTTGTCCTGATCCATTTCTATAAAAACCTGTCTGAAAATGAGCTGAACAGATTTTGGCCACTTTATGATGTCATAACGATGTTTTGTCTTGTGTAACCATTAGCCAATCAGCAACCAAGGTAACCCCCCCCCCACCTTATCACCTGGATCTCCTCCTAGAGCACCATTGTGTTCTTTGTAACCAAATCTCTCTCAGAGGGGCGTGGGGAGGGGCTCCTTATTTTCATCTAAAGTAACAGACAGAGAATCAGCACTTTGGAAACAGGGCTGAAACAGAGGGGATTATGGGATGCTGCAATGATCTGTTTGGTGTTTCAGCCAATCAGAGACAGGTTCTGTATATATCTGAGACCTGTGATATATTGATTAAGAACAGTATAATAGGGGACCTTTTAGGGGAGAAGCAGCGTTCAGTTATTCTGCTCCAAATATCTGGAACAAACTCCCAGAAAGCTGCCGCTCTGCTGAAACTCTGACTACTTTTAAATCCAGGATGAAGACATTTATTTGCCGCTGCTTTTAATTGAACTATTCATATCTCACACTGCACTGTAACTTTTATTCATGTCATTTTTCTTTTAATGTTTATTTTATTATCTTTCCATTTTAATGACTGCTTTTAAATGCCATTTTCTTAATGTCTATCATCTTTGTAAAGCACTTTGAGTTGCCTTGTGTTGAAAGGGGCTATATGAATAAACTTGCCTTGCCCTTAATATCAATGGCTGTGTGTCTCCTCAGGACTACATCCACAGAGTGGGACGGACAGCCAGAGCCGGGCGCTCCGGGAAATCCATCACCTTCGTCACTCAGTGAGGAACTTTGAATTAGTTGTGTTTTGTTACAGTATCGCGTGTTAAGGCTAAAGATGGCTCCTGTATTAATATAATGGTAAAGAAACTGCTGTTAGTTTTTATGCTCCCCACAAAGGGAACAAACTTCCAGAAAACCTGAAGTCTTCACCAACGCTGAGTTAGAGGAAAAAAAAACACTACTTTTTTCTTCTGCTTACCCAGAAGCCTTTTAACTTGTTTTAGCACCTACTGTATTTACAATGCTGTTTTGAAACTATTCTGCATCTCTTTTATGCATGGTTTTTATTAATCTGTTATTCCATTGTGTTTATTTATTGTGTTCTTTTCTGTTGTCTTCTTATTAAATGTTAATGATGATGTAAATCACTTTGAATTGCCTCTGTGTCTGAAAATGTGCTTTATAAATACCTTACCTAAAGTGACTGCATTAAAGTGACTGTTCTGTTATCTTAGATACGACGTGGAGCTTTTCCAGCGGATCGAGACCCTGATAGCGAAGAAGCTCCCGCCGTTCCCGACGCAGGAGGACGAGGTGATGATGCTGGTGGAGCGGGTCAGCGAGGCCCAGAGGTTCGCCCGGCTGGTGAGTCCTCTCTCAGAAATCACTTCAAACACAAAGTCATTCAAACTAGCTGCACCTTTACCAGCTTTGAGAACACTTTCATGATCAATCATTATAAAACATATCATATATATTATTCTGAAATGGACCAATCTGCACAATGACTACTTTTACTGTCGCTACTTTAACTATATTTTGATGATAATACTTTTCTACTTTTACTTGAGGAACATTTTGAATGCAGGACTTTTACTGTAACAGAGTATTCCTACACTCTGGTACTTCTACTTTTACTCAAGTACAAGATCTGAGTACTTCTACTTTTACTCAAGTACAAGATCTGAGTAATTCTACTTTTACTCAAGTACAAGATCTGAGTACTTCTACTTTTACTCAAGTCCAAGATCTGAGTACTTCTACTTTTACTCAAGTACACGATCTGAGTACTTCTACGCCCTCTGGTATATGGGATGTTTTGTACTCGGGCTGCAACTAAACATTATTTTCAGTGTTGATTAATCCTTCAATTATTTTCTCGATTAATCAATTAGTTTTTGATTTTTGTTGTGAGGGTGGTACCACTTTTAAAAAGATATAATGCAATCGTATTGTAAGTGGGTTTATTTGTAAGTACATATAATGTATTGTAGTGTTTCTTCCTGTGGTATCAAATTCCTAACATTTTTGGAAATTGTCTTGGTACTAGGAATGCAACAAAAACATATTTCCAGTTTTGATTAATCTCTCAATAAGATGTTGATGTTTCTGAATTAATTAGATTTTGATGTTTTTTTTCTGGGAACCACTTTAATAAAATATGCACGTTAGATCTTTATTGTAATTTGAAAAAGTGTGTTTATTTGTAAGTACATACATGCATTTGTATACAGAAAGAAATCCACCAAACAATAATAATTAAAAAACCAAAAATGAATCTGGTCTTCCTCAGGAAATGAAGGAGCAAGGCGAGAAAAGGAAACGGCCGAGAGGAGGAGACCCAGACAACGACGACACAGAACAAGCCAGTGGAGTGAGGAAGAAAGTGAGAGGAGGGAGAGGAGGGGATGGAGGAGGAGGAAGAGGAAGAGGTGGAGGAGTAGGAAGAGGAAGAGGAGGAGGAGGAGGAGGAGGGGATGGAGGAGGAAGCATGAAGAAGAGAGGAGCAGCAGCCTGGAGGGGGGGGGGCCGCTGAAGCCTCCTACATTAACAGACTGTAAATAACAATACGACGCTTTTTTCATCCACGGTATGTTTCCCAGCATTTAGTATGGATGCTATTTAATTACAGACAACCTGCTTCCCGTGTTATGAGATTCCCCCATTTGTAATAAAATCCCTCTGTTAAAAACATTTAGAGTTGTGTATTATTGTGAGATTCTTTTGTATAAAATACTGCAGTTGCAGCTTTCAGACACAAGAGGGCGGTGTTACTGCAGGAGAAGAGGAATGATGTCTATTCATTGAGAACGGGATAAAGCGAGATGTCTTTTTTTTATAGTCATTCAACTAATTCAATCTATACAGAAAAAAGTAAATATATGCAAATATAAACTTCGTTAAAACAGGAGGTCATAAAACATACTATAATAATCATAATACATAGATCTCAAATATTGAAAAAAGACTTCAGACATGATCAATAAACTTAAAAACGTATAAAATCAATTAAGAAATCTAAAATTGTTTCAAGGTTAGAATTGAACAACGACATGTAAAGGAGCGGGTTTTATGTCTTGCAAGTACATTACAGATAATATACATTTGACTGTTTAACCCCATATAATCATGTTTAAATAGGGTTGTGTGATCTTTGTGAGTACTTGTGTATTTTGATATTTATATGTGAAGAACTATGAGGTAAAAATTATATATTCTGCAGCGATAATACACCTTACTACCTATTTAAAATGCCTGCAATTAACCGTTGCAATATTGATCTGTTTTGCATGCCGGATAATTACGTTAATGCATATAATTTAGCTGGCGCTTCAATCCAAACCAACCTACAATAAGTGCTTGTTCTTTGAGGGCACATATTTTAAAAAGCAAGAGTCGTATACCAAACCCTCAATAGCTTGCAGCAGTACTTGCTCAAGGGCACCACGGCAGGTAGTTGTCGGAAACCCTGCTTTCACTGAGCTTTCGTTAGAAATGTTTACACATGATTTAATTGTCTCTACAGCCTTTACAATGGCAGGAACTGTTCATGTATTCATTGCTTTGGTACAACTTTATTCTTAACTCGTCTTTCTTGTAGCGGAAAAAAAGTTTTCTAAGAATAACAAAGTAAATGGCAGCGTTTTTTTAAAATAGCTAAAACGCACAGGAAAAACTGGGATTTAACAAAAAACAAGTTGAAATAGTGGCTTTGTCTTTCAAGTATGTATTGCTTTTTACTGGCTTGACTCTTAACTCTTCTTTCTTGTACTGGAAAAAACTGTTTTTTACCATTTAAAAAAAAAAAAAAAAAAAAAAAGGACATTTTAAAACAACTATAACGCGAAGGAAAAAAATAACTTTGAATAGAAGATGTGTTGGAATAGTAGCTACATAAAACACGGGAAACCAAGACAAAAAAACGTGCCAAAATAGTGATGAATAAGGCACTGTTGGCTTACCGCATAATGTGTGAAAAAAACTGACGTTTAACTAAAAAACGTGTCAAAACAGTGATGATTAAAGCACTGTTGGATTTCTTTAAAACGCGTGAAAAAAACAGGTGTTTAACAAAAAAACGTGTCAAAATAGTGATTATGGCACTGTTGGCTTCCGTAAGCGCCAGAAAAAAATGGGTGTTGGACTAAAAAACGTGTAAAAAATAGTGGCTTTAATAATAAATCCTAGTGCTCAAAGACGCTTTACATAAAATCAGAAACAGAAACAGTACGAAGATGGCACGGCTTTATGGCATGGTTGGCCGTCCATATTTACGCGGTGCAGGGTTTAGGGGAGCGAGGGGGGGGGGGGGGGCAGTGTGGAGGCAGGTCTGCTGCTGCATACCGAAGCCCCGCTAAATGCATCTCATTCAGAGGAGAGGAGCTGAAAGCTGCACAGGGACATAACAGGACAGCAGACTACACCAGGTGAGCCATTCCTGCAACTTACCTGCACCATTTTACCTCCTTTTCGTGTTCATGTTAAGGATATTATATGTTGCGTTGTTGGAGAAGCCTTGGATTTACGATGTGCATTGCCAAAAACTACACTGCAGCTATTGTGCACATGGGAAATGAAGCCTTTGAATGTTACATTATTGTGTCCACCGCAAGGACAGGAGTACAGCCTCACTGCGGGGCAAATGAGGAAAATACACTTTACTAAAATATTTATTACAAACTTTATTCTGACTCTATTTAGGTGACGTAGTGAGTTAACAACCCACCGTTTTAATATGAGGTGGCCCACATAATATCCCACCTAACTCGTAAAAGTTAACATAAGTTAAGCTATTTAGCTGTTAAGTAAGCTCTATTTGTACATTTTTCTGTGGCTAAACAATGTATTTATGTGTCTAAAGTTAACGTTTCTGTTTATTCATTTTGTTTAAATCGTGGACTTGCCATTGCACAGTCTCCACCTGTGTTGTCACGATATGTGGTTATTATCCTAACGACGGGTATATGTGTTATTATTTTAAATACCGCGAGATGTTATGATATAAGGGGGTTTGATGAGTCGTGATAGCGGTGCAGCCTACGCACTATGCGCATTGTGCAGATTGAGTGAGCAGCAGGGAGGAAATAATGAAGTACATTTACTCAAGTTCTGTATTTAAGGACAATGTTCAGGTACTAGTATTTCAATTGTATACTTCTTTATACTTCTACTCAGAGGTGGAAGAAGTAATCAGATTATTTGATTAAGTCAAAGTATAAATTATGCAGTAAAAATACTCAAAAACAAACAAATAAGAAAAAATAATATAAATATACAAAAAAAGAAAGATAATAAAATGTTATTATAAAATATATTTAAATGAAAAAATAAGAAGATGTGTTTAAAATACATTTGAATATTACAAAATTATTAAAAGTATTTTCAAATATAAAAATAAATGTTTTTACAGAAATTTAAATATACAAAAAATGGGTGTTAAATATTTTCTCAGTTTTAAAACCCAAACGGTCAATCTAGAAAATAGTCTTTATAGAAATTGCTCCTGAAAGTAACCCCTAGTTGCAGCCCTCATGATACCGAGCTCCTCTTTCTGTCCCAGGTGTCCAAATAATGAAGTACATTTACTCAAGTTCTGTTTACTATTTAAATACAATGTTCAGGTACTTGTAGTATTTACATTTTATACTACTTTATACTTAGTCTACTCAGAGGTGGAAGAAGTACTCAGATTATTTACTTAAGTAAAAGTATCAATACGGCAGTAAAAACAAATAAATAAGAACAAATTATATATATATATGCATAAAAAAAACAATTTAAAATATTATATTATAAAATATATTTAAATGAAAAAATAAGAAGATATGATTAAAATACAATTTAATATATATATTAAAAAAAGGAAAAATAAAACTTATTTAAAAAAACAAAAAACAATCAATCCAGAAAAATAATAATCAAATAAATTGCATCTGAAAATTGTCATTTGTGTCTGTTTTATATTCAAATAAGTATCTTTGGGTTTTTGACCATCAAAAAATAAATATACAATTCCCAAAATAAATAAAAATATGAAGAAATGTAAAGTGTTTAAGTGTTTTAAAACCCAAACAATCAATCTAGAAAATAATCTTTAAAGAAATTGCTCCTGAAAGTAACCCCTAGTTGCAGCCCTCATGATACTGAACCCCGCTCCTCTTTCTGTCTCAGGTGTCCACGTTGCTCTGGTAAAAGAAGATGTCTCAACGGAGTGGACAGGAGGACCCGGAGCGGTACCTGTTTGTGGACCGGGCCGTCGTCTACAACCCGGCCACGCAGGCAGACTGGACGGCCAAGAAGCTGGTCTGGATTCCCTCTGAGCGCCATGGCTTCGAGGCCGCCGGCATCAGGGAGGAGCGCGGAGAGGAGGTGCAGCTGGAGCTGGCCGAGAACGGAAAGAAGGTCGTGGTCAACAAGGACGACATCCAGAAGATGAACCCGCCCAAATTCAGCAAAGTGGAGGACATGGCGGAGCTCACCTGTCTGAACGAGGCGTCAGTGCTGAACAACCTGAAGGAGAGATACTACTCAGGACTCATTTACGTGAGTGACTCAGAAACCTTATGTACTGTTGAGATGGCCAGTAACAGTGAAGGAAGTTAAAGTAGAGACACTACATACTGATATACACCTGAACATCAGCAGGAGAGGACTCTTTAAAGTAGAGAGACTACATACTGATATACACCTGAACATCAGCTGGAGAGGACTCTTTAAAGTAGAGACACTACATACTGATATACACCTGAACATCAGCAGGAGAGGACTCTTTAAAGTAGAGACACTACATACTGATATACTCCTGAACATCAGCAGGAGAGGACTCTTTAAAGTAGAGACACTACATACTGATATACACCTGAACATCAGCAGGAAAGGACTCTTTAAAGTAGAGACACTACATACTGATATACACCTGAACATCAGCAGGAGAGGACTCTTTAAAGTAGAGACACTACATACTGATATACACCTGAACATGAGCAGGAGAGGACTCTTTAAAGTAGAGACACTACATACTGATATACACCTGAACATCAGCAGGAGGACTCTTTAAAGTAGAGACACTACATACTGATATGAACCTGAACATCAATAGGAGAGGACTCTTTAAAGTAGAGACACTACATACTGATATACACCTGAACATCAGCAGGAGGACTCTTTAAAGTAGAGACACTACATACTGATATACACCTGAACATCAGCAGGAGAGGACTCTTTAAAGTAGAGACACTACATACTGATATACACCTGAACATCAGCAGGAGAGGACTCTTTAAAGTAGAGACACTACATACTGATATACACCTGAACATCAGCAGGAGAGGACTCTTTAAAGTAGAGACACTACATACTGATATGAACCTGAACATCAATAGGAGAGGACTTTATTTTTTAAACTTTTTGTAATATATATTGGATGATACTTTTTGTGATGATTAACCTTTAATCTCTCATAATCCTCACTGCTGTAGATTGAATCCTAGTTGTTATATATCATTTGAAATTAGCATTTTGTCAGAGCAACCAGACTTCATTTAAAACGTGATTGCTGCTCTACCTCTGCGTTGATCCTCTGGGTTTTGATTGTATTGTTATGGCTAGTTTATAATCGTCCAAAAACACAAAAACAAGCGAATGGATTGAGGCAGTGGTCGACCAGCAACATTGGTTTTCTGCGAGTTAAAATCACTGGTTTTATCAATGGAGTTTGACGGCAAAGGGAAAACGTTATAAATATTCTGAAAACACAGACTGATATTGACTTATTTGTATCTCGTTGGATCTAAAAACCCATGATTCTCACAGCTGTAGACTGAATTTCACCCTCAGTTGTTATAATAAAAAAAATGCCAGGCAGCGTTTCTGCTCTCTGCACACTGGTCTTCACTTTTAGACACACACACACGCATGCACACACGCACGCACGCACACGCACACACACACACACACACACACACACACACACACACACACACACACACACACACACACACACACACACACACACACACACACACACACACACACACACACACACACACAGTATGTTTGACAGATGTTGCCAGTCCTTTAACTGTTGCCGGACTTTCTTTTTTTTTTCAAAAAATTTGACTGGTTTCAGTGTGTTTGTCCTCGATGCTTCTGCAGAAATAACTTGACCTCTCTCTGTTTTTATTTGTGGTAGTCCCACTGTGTAAAACTGCACATGTGTGTCCCAGAACGTAGGATTACAGAAATGTTGACCTTGTCTTTTAGCCCCGAAATCATGCCATTTACATGCTAATTCAGATACAATTAAAGGTTCCTCCTGGTTCCTTTCACAAAAGTCACCACCGCTAAGCTAAAGGTGGCTAATGTTGGGCTATAAAGGAACTACAGCACGGTCACATGACTTCACGTCACCACCGCTAAGCTAAAGGAGGCTAATATTGGGCTATAAAGGAATTACAGCACGGTCACATGACTTCACGTCACCACCGCTAAGCTAAAGGTGGTTAATCTTGGGAGTGATGATGTTTAGTCGTCTCATTTAGACACCTGTTAGCGTTCGCCGTTTTTAAATTCACCAGTGGGGTATTTACTGACTTATTTTATGTCGTAGAAAAAAATCTCTTCAGCTTGCGTTAACCTCTGACCTGATTTCTGGCTAACAACCCAAAACACTTTCAGAAAACCATTTACATTCAGAGCAGGTGACAGGAAGTGCTTAAATGCTAAAAATCCAGGCTTTTAGGACTCATTCCTGCACCTCTCTATAGCCGTTTGCAGTGGTCTGTATTACCGCATTGCCGCTGTCCCCATAATCCAGTTTCACTACAGATGGAGCTTCTCTGAGATGTTGTTTTTTTTCTGATCTTGACCCATTTAGTGACAGGAATAGAAAGTGGGTTGGTTATCACCTGAGACCTCCGGTTGAGGGACTGCAGGGGGAAAATGTGGTAAAACTTCACCACTCACAGCCTGTTTTGATGCTTTAAAAGCCCCATATGTCGGGACCCCAACCCAATATAACCCTTGCATAAAGTAGAAGGTGATATTATCAATCTCCTATAAGCCTTGAATTTACACGCAGTCCTCTTCCTTCTTCTTCTTCGTCGTCGCTCTTTTTCTCATACCATAGTGTCATCATTCTTCTTCTTCTTCGTGGTTCAGTATTGGTTTTGGAGCTTCTTAATTTGCCCCTGGCTTTAGAGAAATTGAAAACATCTGTGTGAATGTGTTGGTTTTCTGTCAGAAGGAGAACTTTCCCCATTCAGCTCGTTCTTAGAAAAAGAGAAAAAGAAACCCCGCTAAGATCTGAACCTTTCCCAGTGTGTTTGACTTACCCCCCAACTCTCAGACATAATACAAACTCTTCCCCAGGCTGTGTTCTTAGTTGACTTCTACATCTGAATCTTACAGCGTGATCAGCATCTGGTAGAGTCTGAAAAAGCATTTGAATTCTTCGGGAAACCTTTACCTTTTGTAGGTTTGGTTCCCTTGTGCCTGCATAATATAATCCATATATCAGACCCTCTCCTGTAGTGTGTTATACAGGTTTTTAGTGCATGTGAATGGTCTGCAAAGGCTAAAATCCCTGTGTTTCCCTACAGAGGGGGTTTATCAGGTACTTATCATGCAGATATGGTCCATTGTATGATATATTGATGATGTATTATAATTCAATGTAATAATCATTTCAGAGTTGCGCTTGGTGAAAATATGGTTTATTTTATTTTATTTTATTATATACTGCTGGGTAAATTGACCTAATGAATATATTCTTTTCACCAATGGTTAGTAGACTCGCTCTGTCTCGGTTTTTTGTCGATTGCAATCAGACACTTTTACTCCAGCAGCTGGAACATTAATGCCCCCCCCCCCCCCCCCCCCCCGTGCATTTGTAGTCCTCTGGTCAATAAGTTAGTCATAAATCCTAAACTGTCTCCATGTGATGTTAGTCAGCCAGCCCGTTGAGTCCACTTTTATTATTATCATTTAATGCAGCAGCTATTCTGACAGGCTACATGCTAAGCTAACCCCCAGTACAGGCAGGCCTTTGTGTCGTCAGATAATCCTCAGCTGTCAGAAAGCCTCAGCATTCTTCCGTGGTAAAAAGATATTCCATCCGTCTTTTTGTCCGTCTGTACAACTGTCCGTCTGTCCGCCCACTTCTGCTTCGTGTACGACATTTCGGTTACAATGTACTCCCCTTCACACACCCACTCTGTTCCTCCCCTCTTCCCTAGACCTGTACATCAATGATATTTACTTTGTGTCTCTTCTTTTTTGAGAATACAAATACAATTTCCCTCTTTTTTTATAGCAAACTGACATTTAAGTGTTAGTGTTAGTGCATGTAAATGGTCTGCAAAAGCTAAAATATTTGAAAAAACCTTCTCTCCCACACACATGGTGACATCACTATGTATCATCACACTAAATACTAATATACACCTGAACATCAGCAGGAGAGGACTCTTTAAAGTAGAGACACTACATACTGATATACACCTGAACATCAGCAGGAGAGGACTCTTTAAAGTAGAGACACTACATACTGATATACACCTGAACATCAGCAGGAGAGGACTCTTTAAAGTAGAGACACTACATACTGATATACACCTGAACATCAGCAGGAGAGGACTCTTTAAAGTAGAGACACTACATACTGATATACACCTGAACATCAGCAGGAGAGGACTCTTTAAAGTAGAGACACTACATACTGATATACACCTGAACATCAGCAGGAGAGGACTCTTTAAAGTAGAGACACTACATACTGATATACACCTGAACATCAGCAGGAGAGGACTCTTTAAAGTAGAGACACTACATACTGATATACACCTGAACATCAGCAGGAGAGGACTCTTTAAAGTAGAGACACTACATACTGATACACACCTGAACATCAGCAGAATGCAGCCCCTCTGAAGGGTTAAAATCCTATAAATGACCAAATATGTATTAGTTATAATCAAATATTTTTATTTTAGTATTTAGTATTTTTATAGTTTTAGGAAGGGAACATTGCCGACTCATTTCCGGGTTTTAGGACTCATTCCTGCACCCCTCTACAGAAAGAGGCCTCTGGTCGGAGACGGCTGTTGTGTCTGCTGTTGCTCAGCTGTTCCCACGTCTCCCTGGATCTGGTTTCAGTGGAAATATCACCTTCTCTTTCGCCCGGCAGCCGGTGTTGAGTTGTTGAGTCGGACGTCTGATCTGCAACAGGAGCAGAACATTCACTTCATGCTGCTTTTGACAGGAGGGGAGGCAGTGGCAGTCCAACAGAAAGCATGTTGAAAAAGGCATTATTTGTATGGATCAGATAGATCATAAGGGACCTCTAACCTTTAATGATATATAATAATAATAATAAAGTAATAATACACTTCTTTGATATAGCACCACTCAAACATTTCACATGAAACAGAACAGAAAACATTTAATACACACAGAGAACCAGCAATGAAACACAACAAACAGAAAGTATATTAACATTAATAAAATACAAAATACAACAGCTGTAGTGTATTTATAGACATTATGCTTCATAAACAATGCAAATAAAGAAAATCCAGCACTGATGCACCAACCCTTATTGAGTGCAGGTTCATGCATCGTCATCATGCATATAGAGACACGATGCAGCAAATTACAATGCACATTTAGCATTGAAGCTACACCTACAGTCCAGATATCACTCTGTTGCAGAACCAGAGAGAACAGAACACAACCCGTATAATGGCAGCTCCAGTTTCCTGCAAAGAGGGGAGTTAATTTTTCATTAGCTTTGAAAAAGGAGAGTTGTTTCTGCAGGCCTTCTCGCTGTTAGTTGCTCCTCTGCTTCTCCTCTATATTGGACCAGAGGGAGCTCCGTCAGCTGGATCATTTCTCCACTCTTTATTTCAGTCTGCCTCCCTCCTCTTCCTCACCTCCTCGTCCCTGTATCAGCTGCACAGAGCATCAGTTGCTCAGCTACCTGTGCTGTTATGTAACTGTTACTGCGCTCTCTGGAGCCCCTTTGTGAATCTATAGCTGCTGAGTCACTCTCAGACTGTGTGCAGTTTTAATTATGAAGTCTGATGCTCTGATATGGAAAGTTCACTGAAGGACATCTCAGTAATACATCTTGGGTTATGTCCTGTACTGTATGAGATGCCCTTTATAGAGTGGTGCAGTGGTTAGCATCACACAACCCAGTCTCACGCCATTTCGTGTTATTAGTCACGAAATTAATTTAATCTATTGATTCGTGTTCACCAACACGATTTTCACCTTTTTTTCGTGTCACACAGAACGATTTTAAAAGCAATGTATTTCTATTGGTAGTATGTTTCGTGCCTGCAACACGTCTTTTTGTCCAGTCGGGTCTTGGAAGACCAGAAGCTGTGTGGTTCATAAAAACATGTTCTTACTCAATATCTTACCCTAAGCCTAACATTATCCCTTTTATTTTAAATTGTATAATGTCAGAGTTTTTTTGCCGTCAGTGAGGAAAAGAAATGGCTCAGAGCCTCAGAATACTGACATCTGTATTTTATGTCATCTCTTTTTCCTTCTAATTTGTTATTATTTGGTGCAGGCACGAAACATACTACCAATAGAAATACATTGCTTCTAAAATCGTTCTGTGTCAGAATACTGAAATCTGTATTTTTTTTTAAATCTGTTTTTCCTTCTAATTTGTTATTATTTACATTGCTTTTAAAATCGTTCTGTGTGACACGAAAAAAATGGCGAAATCGTGTTGGTGAACACGAATCAATCGATTAATTTCGTGACTATTACACGAAATGCCGTGAGACTGTGTTGCATCACAAGGCCTCCCTTAACAATTGTTTTTTAATATTTGTTCCTACCTTCCTTATAGCAAGGTAAAGTAATGGAAATATACTAAATGGAGCATACACTTAGGTGACAATCCTTTTTTAGGTGTCCGACTGTTATAGAAGAGTGGTGCAGGAATGAGTCCTGAAACCTGGAAATTAGTCAGCATTTTACCACTTGCGGTTTCCTTGTCTCCCTCGTTGTCTTATACCCTTATGTGTCTTAAAAACAGACGTTGCTACAAGAGTCTAAATGAGACGACTAAACGCCATCACGGCCAACATTAGCCTCCTTTATCTTAGCGGTGGTGACGTGAAGTCATCTGACCATGCTGTAGTTCCTTTATAGCCCAACATTAGCCACCTTTAGCTTAGCGGTGGTGACGTGAAGTCATCTGACCGTGCTGTAGTTCCTTTATAGCCCAACATTAGCCACCTTTAGCTTAGCGGTGGTGACGTGAAGTCATCTGACCGTGCTGTAGTTCCTTTATAGCCCAACATTAGCCACCTTTAGCTTAGCGGTGGTGACGTGAAGTCGGCCTACAAAAATACGTCACCCCTCACTACTGTAGGCTATGCACTGAAAACAGCCAAACTATCTCTTCAAGGTCTCTGTTCAGTTAGTTTGCAATGTATATGGATATGTATGTAGTTGTGTAGTCAGAGATATGTGTAGTACACTGACTATGCATAAGTACCTCATTCAACCCCACTGAAAAAAAAACCTACAGTTTCATGCATGTGTATACTTTATAAGTGAAAGAGAGTCATAACAGTGCTGCAGTAATGTCTAGCTAGCACCATGTCATTAGGTCAATTAGCAGTACATGTGTAATTGCCCTCCAGTGAAGTCACACATGCTTGATGGATGTTACGAAGCTGACCGGAGGCTCCGTGCTGCTTTCAAGGTCAAAAAGAGGGGCAGACATATTTGTTTGTTCAGTCTCCTTCTGGGACCACACACACACACTCTCCAGTGACGTTATTTTACCAGGAACACTTTCACTGGAATCTAAATGATCTGGAAAAAGGAAAATTAGAAGCATGATGTGAATTATTTTTTGTATGAAGTTTGAATTATGTTCGCGACTGCCAGCATGGCACTTTGGAGATCATAAAAAGCAAATGTTCTCTACAGACTGAGCCTCTGTTTTAAACAGTTTCAAGTGCTGTCCTACACCAGGCAATGAGTTAGCATTTTAGCAATTAATAAACGTGTAAGTATGATAAACGTTGGTTTGCTACAGGGATAATTTTCAGCAGTATTCCAAAATCCCATTGGCTTTTTGTTGAGATAGCCCTTGCGATGCTAACTTCCGGATCGGCATAAAGAAATACATCATCTCTGCACACCACTATGAGGGTCTGTGTGTTTTAACTGAATCATTTCCAGTCTGTTTAAAGTGGCTAATGTCCTTTTTTAGGGAGAGCAAAGCAGTCCAAAGCTATTGCTAACTACTTAGCATTTTGTCGAGGGAACCAGGGAGATGCTTACTACTGGGTCGGCCTACAAAAATACTACAGCCCTGCATGGGGGGGGATGTGAAGCCTCCATAGCACCTGCAGAATGAGACATAGCCATTACCCTATCAAGGCCTCTCACTCACTCCTCGCCTCCTTCATACCACTCACAGTATCTGGGGAGAAATCATCCGGCTAATGACACCGACAAATGCAACACCACCAAGTCAGAGAGTAGGCTATCAGTTTGAAGCAAAAGCATGCGTTTTTAAAATATTCATACACTATTTGAGTCTTTATTGTAGTGCGGTAATTGATTTGGACCCTCTTTTTGTTATCTGTTCCTGCACAGGCAACCCAGTCTCACGGCATTTCGTGTTATTAGTCACGAAATTAATTTAATCTATTGATTCGTGTTCACCAACACAATTTTCACATTTTTTTCGTGTCACACAGAACGATTTTAAAAGCAATGTATTTCTATTGGTAGTATGTTTCGTGCCTGCACCACGTCTTTTTGTCCGGTCGGGTCTTGGAAGACCAGAAGCTTTGTGGTTCATAAAAACATGTTCTTACTCAATATCTTACCCTAAGCCTAACCCTATCCCTTTTATTTTAAATTGTATAATGTCTGAGGTTTTTTGCCGTCAGTGAGGAAAAGAAATGTCTCAGAGCCTCAGAATACTGACATCTGTATTTTATGTCATCTTTTTTTCCTCCTAATTTGTTATTATTTGGTGCAGGCACGAAACATACTACCAATAGAAATACATTGCTTCTAAAATCGTTCTGTGTCAGAATACTGAAATCTGTATTTTTTTAAATGTCTTTTTCCTTCTAATTTGTTATTATTTACATTGCTTTTAAAATCGTTCTGTGTGACACGAAAAAAATGGCGAAATCGTGTTGGTGAACACGAATCAATAGATTAATTTCGTGACTATAACACGAAATGCCGTGAGACTGTGTTGGCACAGGAGACAGGAGTCTGTTGTATTCAGTCGGTCTGACTCTATTAGCCTGCTCTGCGTCTGTCACTGTGTTGTTGCATGCCTGCAATAATGATGTAAGCTCCTACAAAGTGTGCAGTGACAGGTCTGACTGCACTGACAGAACACAGGCTTAATGATATAACATCTAGAACATTTACTCTTTATATTATCTACCACCAATTCCTGATATGGAGAGTTTATTCAGCCTGTTTCAAGTTGACAAAAAGCCAGCTCACATGTTTTAATATTTACTTAATATATAGCATTCGTGATGCAGCCACTCTTTGGTTTCTTACTGCAAACAAATATCAAGAAAATTGCAATTACAATGAACTTGAATTGCCTTTTTAACTTTTAAACTTAGCCTATGTTACTGGTTATTAATTCCCCGTACTAATCTGTTGTGTGTGTTTGATTACAGACGTACTCCGGCCTGTTCTGTGTGGTCATCAACCCGTACAAGAACCTTCCCATCTATTCAGAGAACATCATCGAGATGTACCGAGGGAAGAAGAGGCACGAGATGCCGCCGCACATCTACGCCATCTCTGAGTCGGCGTACCGCTGCATGCTTCAAGGTACGACACAGCGTTTTATTCATCTAATTGATCATTGGTATTATTGATCTTGGTTTAGTGGTTCAAGAATGAGTCCTAAAACCCTGGAATGAGTCGGCTTTGTAGCACTTCCTGTTCCCTGATCTGGAAGTGAATGGTGTTTTGAATGTGTTTTTGGTTGTTATCCTGAAATACGGACTTGTTTTGAAGCTAGCACTACCTCTGTGTGTGCTTTATCAAGATGTGAACAACGTGAAAAGACCCACAAGAAACAGGACTGTGACCCACTTTGGTTCTGACTGATTGTTTTTGTGTCTCTGATGTAGAAGAACTGCTGTGATAAGCAGAACCTTCATCAGTATATCAGTGTTTGAACAGCCTCCCTGCTGTGTGCCATCACTGTCACTGCTTCAGTTCCTCCCTTTTGTTTCACATCTGAAGCACTTGGTTCTATAAAAAGCAATGTTTCCCTTGGTGTTTTTGTATTTTACAGTTGTGATGTGTCCCTGATTGTCTGGTTTGTGTTTTTGACCGATGTGCTGAAGGCTATCTGTCGTTACATCTTCTCAGGCTGTTTTCCTCCACACAGCTGAGACTTAGACTGAAGCTGAGCAAGGCCACATGTCACATATATTGCTTTTCCACCAAGGCAGTTCAATGGCTGCTTAGGAGTTGGAGCTAGAAACAGCGCCTGATTTAAAAAAAAAATGTAAGGTTTCAACTGCAGAGGCGCTGGCACTGTTCCCCCGAAAACTGGTTCAACTCGGGTACCAACTATTTGATAATCCGGCACAGAAAGACTTACATCGTAGGCTGGGACAGGATTTACTTGAGGAACAACCGTTCATGGCGAGTAGGACAAAGAGTAGAAACGTATAGAAGTATTAAGTTGTTGGAGAAGAGTAGAAAGTTGTAAGACAAGAGTAGAACGCTGTAGGGGGAAACGTTTAAAGTTGTTCTAGAAGAGTAGAAAGTTGCCAGAGAAGTTGTGCTTGCAATTAAATCTCTCTTCATTGTGGTGTTGCTGGTTTGAAGCAATAACGTATGTAGCGGTGTTTTGTGCTTATCAAACAATTATACCTTTTACTTTGAACACACAAAGAATCCCTCACCCCTCCCATCCTTTTATCTCTATGCGACATGTTTGTCTGGAAATGGGACGCCACCAACAGAGCTCATTTTAGTGGAAAAAGTGATAATACTACATCGATTTTGAAGCTTAAATTGTGTCTCATGGGAAGATATGAGCCCAAAATCTCCTCCTGTTTTGTTGTGCTTATCAAACCAATATACCTTTGCTTCGACCTCCCAAAGAATCCTCACCCCTCCCATCCTTTTGTCTCTATGCGACATGTTTGTCTGGAAATGGGACGCCTCTCTTGTGCCTCCATTCTTCTCCCTGACCCTCTTTTCCCCGTCGCCGGTGTTCATTCCTGTGGACAGAGCAGCCGGTGGAATGAGGTCATCTCTTTCCCGGCTTTCCAAACCACGCTGTGCTAAATTCTTCACGCTGAGTCACTGTCGCGCTGTCACAGTCGTCCGAGCGGCACATTTACCCCGTACTTCACCATGGATACCTACGTTTGAATGTGTGTGTGCGACCAAAATAACCTTCCCCCTGTGAACTCAGATAGAGGTGTCACTTTGTGAGTGGCAGTGTTTAAGGCGACAGCAATGAGAGTGTTATAGAGTGGTGCTGGAATGAGTCCTAAAGCTTGTAAATGAGACATCATTTTAGCACCTCCTGTTTCCTCGTCTGATGTTTTGAAAGTGTTTTTGGTTGTTAGTCTGAAATAAGGTCTGTGGTTAACGCAAGAGATTTTAACGTTATGTTCTACGAAGTAAAATACGTCAGCAAATACCTCACTGGTGGATTTAAATACGGAGGTTGCTATCAATTGTCTGAATGAGAGCACTAAACGTTGTACAGCCCAACATTAGCCACCTTTAGCTTAGCGTTGGTGACGTGAAGTCATGTGACCGTGCTGTAGTTCCTTTATAGCCCAACATTAGCCTCCTTTAGCTTAGCGGTGGTGACGTGAAGTCATGTGACCGTGCTGTAGTTCCTTTATAGCCCAACATTAGCCTCCTTTAGCTTAGCGGTGGTGACGTGAAGTCATGTGACCGTGCTGTAGTTCCTTTATAGCCCAACATTAGCCCCCTTTTGCTTAGCGGTGGTGACATGAAGTCATGTGACCGTGCTGTAGTTCCTTTACAGCCCAACATTAGCCACCTTTAGCTTAGCGGTGGTGACGTGAAGTCATGTGACCGTGCTGTAGTTCCTTTATAGCCCAACATTAGCCACCTTTAGCTTAGCGCTGGTGACGTGAAGTCATGTGACCGTGCTGTAGTTCCTTTACAGCCCAACATTAGCCCCCTTTTGCTTAGCGATGGTGACCTGAAGTCATGTGACCGTGCTGTAGTTCCTTTTTAAGTTGTCTGAAACCAATGGAAAAACCAATTGTCAATGGAACCGGGGAGATGCTAACTCTTGGCCGGCCTATAAAGAGTCATAACCAATTTCCACAGAGCCTTTTTTCTGTGTGCAATATTTAAAAATTCAATGGAACAATCCCATTGGCTTTTAGTCAATGGAACCGATGCAATGCTAACTTCCGATTGGTGTACAAAAATACCTGCACCATGAGGGACTTTTGTGTGTGTTAATGACTGGATCTCCTTCAGTCTGTTTAGCGTGGTTAATGGCCTGTTCAGGGAGAGAGAAAGCTACCCAAAGCTTTTGCTAACTCCTTTAGATCTCCTACAGTTTTATAATTGCTTTCTTTCTCTCTCAGTGAGTAGAGCAGCTGGCCTTAGCTTTAGTTTGCTCAGTCTTCCCTTTCCTCTCTCTCTCTCTCTCTCTCGCTCTCTTTATCTTTCTTTCAGCCACAATGTTCTGGCTTGGAAGAGGCTGAAGAGGAAAATTCCCCACATCATTGAATTGCATCGCGGTCGCCTTTCACTTAACATGAAAAATACAAACCGCTGCTCTGCTGGAAGCTTTGCTGTGGCTCAGTTTGCCTTTCCTCTTTTGATCGGGAAACACAGGAGGACGAGTGTGAGGAATGTCCACCTTCTCATCACGCCTCCACGTCAGATACAGCCAGGGTTGCCATGGTTAGGCCTCTGTTTCACTGACAACACTCTCACATTTCACCTCTTCGCTTAACCACTTTGTTTCCTGCAGATTCCCTGCGTCTATATGTGTTTTTCACTTCTTCTTTTTTCTTCTTCTGACAGATTAGACTCTCAGGTGGCGCTGTACTGTGTTTCTGCAGCAGAGCTAACTCATGAAACCTTAACAGGGTCATTAGTACCTGCAGTGAATGCCACGGATACTTCTGCACATACCACAAAACACTGTATGTTATCAGACATTATGCATGTGTGTATTCTTTTCCAGCAGGCAAAGCAATACTTATTGACTGAATTTAGTTTGCAGCTTGGCAAAGAGATACTGGGATTTCTGTAGATTGCAACTCTGTAGATTTGGCGATGGCACTGTTGGCAAAACACGTTCAATAATGTCTCAATTCAACTCATTGTATTCACTAACAAGCTGTAGGAGAAATATGTGGAATGGGACTCTGATGAACTGTCTTTATCTGGATAAATGAAATGGCAAATGTAAATGCACACATTGTGATTGGATTTCCAGAGTGGCTAACTATCGGTGCAATCAACGCCGACTCAAAACAGCAGAAATCCTTAAAGTGCATTAGCTTTTTATAACCTAGAAGCCACTTCAAATGCTTCTCAATTAGCTTCTAAAAAGTGCTTCATACAGAAGTGAGGATCTTTTTTATTGGAAAAAGTACCAGATTTTTGTTCAAAACATATCCTCAAATAACGGTCCTGCGGGAAGAGTTACATTCTGTATTTATTTGCCAGTAACATTCATAAATCTGTCTTTAGATTTGAAATATCTGTTATCCAGCAGAGCAAGAAGGGGAATTTGGGGGTAACCCAGCAGTCAGAGAAGTGGAAAAATGTCTGAGACGAGAGGAAGGGGGGAGACAAATCTCAATATTGAAGGGGGAAGAAGGGGGTTGAAAGAGGGCAGACCTCTACAGACAGGGTTGAGATTTAAGAATAAAAAAGAGAGAGTAGAGGGGAAAGAAAAACAGAAAAATGTGGGGGCAGAACGGGACGGAGTTATGGGGGAAACAGAGCAGAGGGTACAGGGGGGCGGCCAGCATTGTGCCTCACAATGGGGGCTTTGTGCGGTCTGAAGGGGGCTGTGTGTGTGTGTGTGTGTGTGTGTGTGTGTGTGTGTGTGTGTGTGTGTGTGTGTGTGTGTGTGTGTGTGTGTGTGTGTGTGTGTGTGTGTGTGTGTGTGTGTGTGTGTGTGTGTGTGTGTGTGTGTGTGTGTGTGTGTGTGTGTGTGTGTGTGTGTGTGTGTGTGTGTGTGTGTGTGTGTGTGTGGCCTGCAGAGTTCTTCCCTGGGAAATGAGGCCTCTTGTTTGGGCAGCGAGGGTTGGAGAGGAGGGCATGAGTGACAAGACAGGTGTGTGTGTGTGTATCTCAGTGTGTGTATGTCTCAGAAAGAAGTACATATATTCAAATACATAGTACGTAAAAAACAAATGAGCATACTAGAGAGATAACTTTCAGACAAATGGGAAAGTCTGTTTACACGCACACACTGTCTCACCCACACACACACACACACACACACACACACACACAGGCAGATGCATGTATAATGGCAGACAGCTGTGGGGTTCACACAGGATCAAATCATATTTCTGTTTCAGGGGTCACACATCAGGAGTGATTTATGCTTACGTCCCCCCCCCCCCACATGCAGACAATTTTCCTACCGATTATTAGCAGCGCTGTTGTGTGTCATGCATATATGTGACTGTTTTATGGAAAGAAACTTAAAACCTGGCGTTATTAATACATTTATCTTCGGTTGACACATTCTGTAGACATTACAGGTTGATGGATTTCAGAAGCTTGGAGGAAATCACAGAAGAAGTTTGACTGCTAAGAAGAGTAAACCTATTTCAGCTTCATGTTTTTCATCAGATATGAATAAGTATGGTATTTATTTCATTATATAAAGTGAGTTGGTCCACAGGTTAGCTATAAATCATCTGTTTGAAGTCAATAGAGAGGTGCAGGGATGATGCATTTTTGTAGTCTGACCCTGAAGGTAGCATCTCCCTGGTTTCTTCTACAAAAAGCCAATTGGGTTTTACCATTGGATTTGGGATGAGAGCAGAAAAGAATCTCAACGTTTATGACTTACACATTTAGTGCAGCAGGATAATCTCCACATATTAACACCACTTAATCATTCCTGAAGTAAAAATCTAATGGTGTGTGTGTGTGTGTGTGTGTGTGTGTGTGTGTGTGTGTGTGTGTGTGTGTGTGTGTGTGTGTGTGTGTGTGTGTGTGTGTGTGTGTGTGTGTGTGTGTGTGTGTGTGTGTGTGTGTGTGTGTGTGTGTGTGTGTGTGTGTGTGTGTGTGTGTGTGTGTGTGTGTGTGTGTGTGTGTGTGTGTGTGTGTGTGTGTGTGTGTGTCAGAGACAGTGGTATAAATCATAGAGGTTGTGTGGAGATGATTTAAAGCCGAGCCTCTGTCATGTATCACCCCTGGTTCTTGGATAGTGTTGTCATAGAGACTCAGCAGGACGGATAGTGTTTCCTTCGCGATGCGTTCAATGACCTCTCGGTGACACCAGCTGCACAGCTACACCGTCACTCTGTTTAATGAGCTACTGATGACACGTGTGTATTTATTCATCCGTAAACTGAACACAATGTGTCTACAATATCTTGTTTTTATTACTGCACATATTTTATTCAACCATATTCACTGTAGTGGACATTTTGTTAACATGCATCTCCTTTTACTCTTTTGAGGTAATCTATCAATCCCTGATGTACTGTACAGAGGACATCCTGGTCTTTCCAGTGATATGTCATCGGTTAAAATTGCATGCTGGGAAGTTCCTCTTTCTTTTCATCCAAAATGGCTGGCATACCAAAAACAAAATGTTATAGAAGCCTGAGGAGAAGTCAAATATTGTTGAATAATTGTTATTTTTAACATGAAAATCATATATATTCTTGTTTATTAACATGTGAGGAACTATATAATTAGTTCTGAAAGCAATTCAATAATTCAAGTTTTGAAATAAGAGCTCTTTTATAAGACGTCAGGACCGTCTTCATGGACTTAATGACTCAATATAGTTGCAGGAGACGGAACTGAAGCAGACGTTTTCTGTACCAGATAGTTACGGGAGATTCAGATGTTGAGAGAGATGAGGCTTTCACACCTGGGATAGAAGAGGGTCAAGAAGAAGGGGGGGGAAGATGCAGGAGGCTCCATGAGCGCACAGATACAGACAGAGAGACAGATAGGGACGAGCTGCACGTATTTCTTATTGTTGTTTTTATTTTAAGTGGAGCCATGACAAATGAGAATTGCCTCAGGAATGCAAGCTTTGTTTCTATGAGCATGGTCAACTGGAGACCACATCCATACAACTAGTCAAGATGACCCTACAGCCCGTGCCGACTGGAGTCAATGAGGTACTTTTCCCGATTGACTACAAAGTCTTTGAAGATCTGAAAAGAGTCACCAAAAACCAAACTAGTTTTTTAGTGACCAAATAAACAGCAATGTTCAGATCAATTACTTATTAATGTTTTAAATAAAGCTGAATGTATTATTTTATTAATATCACTCTATAACCATAATACGTTACATAGTCTATCTGTTCATTTTGGCCGTCTTTTCAAACTAAAATGGTCCCGACGTCCTCTACAGTGGACATACTGTAACATTTAAAAATCAAATTAAATTAAAAAGTCTAAATAGCAAGATGTTTTTTTAACCCTAAATAGGTAGGAAATAGGAGATTCTTTTAAAACATAGACAATAACAAAAATGTAATAATAACATGAATCCCCAAAAACAATGTCAAAGTATTCCCGTATTGTCCTCTTCTCACGTCAATTCCCCTTTTCACTTTTAAACGTCATGAAAACTCGTGACCTTTCCTTCTTTTTTGCGTTTGTTGGGATTCCCATCACATTCAGTCTCACACTGATACAGTTTCCCCTGTGTGTTTGAAACCCGGCTGCCCTTGTGTGTGTGGATTCCTGCGGGGCTGCAGAGCTTAGCGGTGTGATATTGGAGGTGCCAGCATAAACACAGAGGCGTACCACCCGAAAACAGCCCTGTCCTGTTGGATTACGGCACAAAGAACCTCTGTGGACCCAACAAGCCCCCCATCTGCAATCGATTACATCGCCAAATACTATTCGGGCCATATCTCTCACTCCCCTTTCATTGGCCTGAAGGCAGCAGCATATCAGGGCTAATAATACACTCCTGCTGTTGTGCAGCACTTACTTTGTTAGACAAACAAACTGTGCATGTATGAGATGACTTAGTCTATTCGAAGATATAACGGATTTAGTATCAAATGCACACTAGAAAATACTCCTCCAACAATTAAACAAGTGCAAGTAAAATGCAGGAATAAGTAAACTACGTGTAAAATAGAATAAGAAAGAACAACATTAAATAATTGATTTAATAACTGTGTAACATGGGTATAAAAGCAGTGTAATACAGGTGTAATAATGTGTCATTTGGGCGTAATCGGGTGTAATAACAGTGTAATTGCGGTGAAATTATGGGTGTAATATAACTGTTAAATTGGTTTAACATTGGTATAACACCAGAGACTGAGGCTGTGGCTCAGTGGATAGTGTGCTGGACTTCGAAACAGGGGATAGCAAGTTCGAGTCCCACAGCACTCAGCATGTCGTTGTGTCCCTGAGACACTTCACCCCAAATTGCTCCTGTGGGGATTGTCCACAGTATTGAGTATGTAAGTCGCTTTGGATAAAAGCGTCTAACAAGTGACATGTAATGTAATGTAATGTAATGAGTCATACAGCTGTAACATGGGTGTGATTAGGGTGAAATACGGGTGTAAAAACAGTGTAACGGGTGTATTAATTGCGGTGTGATTATGGGTGTAATTGCGGATAAATTATTGGTGTAATATGGCTGTTACATGGGTGTAATATGGGTCTTACAACAGTGTGATATGGCTGTAACAATGATATAATTAGGTTGTAATTACTGTGTTATAGGGGTGTAATGTAGAGAAAAGCAATCTATACATTTTCCGAAATATTGAATGCCCATTTACAAACGATAAGGCAGATAGTTGGTGCCGTAGTTTAAACCATATTCCCAGTGGAAACATGAAAAACTGGTTTGCAACGGGACTCAGTCTCCGAACCGGCCCTTGAACGCCTCGATGGAAACATGGTTTATCGCTCTCGTCTTCATCGACTGCCAGCACTAAAGCTACAAATAGTTCCACTTTACAAACTGCATTAAAGCGTCTCCCTCCCACACCAGATGGTAACGTCCCGCTCACTGAAGTCAGAAGTTGATCCGTGGATTTCCATCCCACCGTCAACAGCTCACTCTCTGCTCTGCTGCCATAAAGCTGGCTCATATCTGCAGGGCAGCGCACGGTTAATGCAAGGGAAATAGACATATTACATTTCAAAGAGTCTTGTAATTATCCCAAGAATGTTTACCACAAGCAGCAGAAACACGTGGGACCTACACCTCTCACACTTCCTCTCTATCGCTTCATCTTCGCTGTTTCTCTTTCCCAGACTTTTCTCATTTCGCCCCTCCGTCAGAAGCATTTGAAATATGTGCTTTGTGGGAAAATCTCCTGAAGCCTGCTCTCAGTAGAGTTCAGCTCAGACAGAACAACACAAATCCACAAGCTGTGTTTAACACGCAACGGACTCTGACCTCCGTGTGTGCAACACTGTTCATAAATATTCAGATTCAACTGTTAAATTCCATTCATCTCAACAAAGCCGGCCTCAGTCCTCTTGCTATGTAAGCATGGCATACTCCAGGATGCAGAGGAAGTCATATGTCGCATATTTCACCTCATGGCTTGTGAACAAGGCCTCAAATCTTTCATTTCTATCTCAAAAGAACATAAAACAACTGCAATTTGTTTTATTCCAGCAGTATAGAAAGAAAGGCAGAACTAAGTACACTTGCAAGTAGTATATGTATATTCTGGAAGTAATATGGTTGTCATCAGAGGTGGGGGAAGTACTCAGATATTGTACTTGAGTACAAGTAGAAGTACTCAGAACTTGTACTTGAGTAAAAGTAGAAGTACTCAGATCTTGTACTTGAGTAAAAGTAGAAGTACTCAGATCGTGTACTTGAGTAAAAGTAGAAGTACTCAGATCTTGTTCTTGAGTAAAAGTAGAAGTACTCAGATCGTGTACTTGAGTAAAAGTAGAAGTACTCAGATCTTGTACTTGAGTAAAAGTAGTAGTACCAGAGTGTAGGAATACTCTGTTACAGTAAAAGTCCTGCATTCAAAATGTTCCTCAAGTGAAAGTAGAAAAGTATTATCATCAAAATATAGTGAAAGTAGCTACAGTAAAAGTAGTCATTGTGCAGATTGGTCCATTTCAGAATAATATATATGATATGTTTTATAATGATTGATCATGAAAGTGTTCTCAAAGCTGGTAAAGGTGCAGCTAGTTTGAATGACTTTGTATACTGCAGGGTAGCTTGTGAATTTACTCCAGGTGGAACTAAAGTCTGATTTAACACTTGATTAGATTTCACATCATTCATCCACATCTGTAAAGTAACTAAAGGTATTAAATACATGTAGTGGAGGAAAAGTACACCATTTACCTCTGAACTGTAGAGGAGTAGAAGTACACAGTAGCATACAATGGAAATACATATTAACATAACCCCTGTGAAGCCCCCCACTCTCATATCTCTCTGTATATTTAACTAACATTCATTTATTTGGGTTTACTCCATTTGTATTGGCTTCAAACAAACTGAAGTTAGTGTGTTCAAGGTGGTGGGGGGTTTATAAGGATCAGGCGATGCAGTAAAATCACTGCCAATAAAACCACTTGATGCACGGCAAGCTTTTTCACTTTCACTTTAATATCAAACCTGTTGATCCAATGAAAACAACAAGATGTTCTACTTCCTGTTTCCCTTTTTCTGTAAGGGGTGAGAGAAAGAGACAAACTGGAGAGGAAGCTCAGGTTGTAAAGAGTGAGAATAACTTCCTCTCTCTTTCCCCTCACACACTGCTGTCATTTCAGTAATGGAGGGGGGCATTTACTATCCCATGATGAGGGTCTATTTTCTGCCTGTGATCTCAGAACTACCCTGATTTCATCTGCATGTCGTTCGGTGACGTGATGTTATTTATAGCTGCCTATCTGTTCTCTCCATTGTGCCACCATGGTCTCTTCCCCTCTGCTATCTCCATTTTCCCTTTTTATTCCCCTATCTGGTCCCACTCCCTTCCCACCACACCCCCCCCCCCTCGCCTCACACTCCTCCCTGAAATGTGCCAGATGCTCAGGGGAACTTCCTGAGACTGGCATTGGGAGTTACGACGCCCTCCACCCATTTGTTATAAGCCCCTTAGTGCGAAAGTCTCGCTTCTCGTCTGCAAATCAAATCAGATCTTAATGATATAGCCCAATATTACAAGTTATTCATTTGTGTCAGGGGGCTTTACAGAGTTTACAGCATACGACACCACTTAGTCCTTGCAGTAACAATGTTAAACTCCCAAAGAAACCCCACAATTAACGGTGAAATGTGTTAGAAATGTTAGGAAGTAAACAGAAGGATGTCCAAAAATCTTCCAGGTGACGCCAAAAGATAATATCGTAGACGTCAGGCAGGACCAGGACTCATGATACAGACGTAATAAGCTTAACACAGAGGAAAGTCTTAACTCTATAGATGGGATGTCTGCCAAAGAGTGACCAGCATAGTCTACGTTGCTTTTTTGTTCCTGATTGGCACAAAGGGCGACTGTATTCTGTCTGACGATAAAACAGCTAATAACTGTGAAAACAGACATAACTTCTGCTGCATTCGGACCCCCCCCCCCCCCCCCCCCCCCCCCCCCCCACACACACACCTGCCCCCCTCCTCATTTCCCCTTAATGTCACTTCTGTCGCACCGCCAGCATGCCGAAAACAACGCCTGTTCCACACCCAGGAGGCCCAGTGCTGCTGGGGAGGGACACCAGGGGGGAGTCCGAATACCAGCACACACACACACACACACACACACACACACACACACACACACACACACACACACACACACACACACACACACACACACACACACACACACACACACGCGGCTCAGTGTCTGCCCTTCTGTTCGGAGAGGCTCGTGAATGCCTGGCTGGCAGCTGGTTCAAACAGCATTACAGTGACTCACACAGTTGAGATGTTGAGTCACTCAGCGGTGCAAATGGCAAATAAAAAGTACATTGTTTTAACGGATAATAGTTTTATAAGAGCCAAAATACCCGCTGTTGTTTCCCTCAGCTGATAGCATCAATGGAACGTACTAGAAAACCATTTAACCGGTGACATTGGTACACATTGAAATGAAAAGAGGAATGCAGTAATATGGGATTTCTCTTTTAGGGCTCCTTTAAACATTTTCTCTTAAGGCTGCACAATTAATCAATATATGGAGTGGTCGAATCGCAGTAAGCGCAACACTTGGTAAAGGCTGAATATGTGAAAATATCAGAATGAAAGTTTGTAATCTGGCCCCAACTTCATGGTACCACAATATTACATTGCATTACCCTTTAAAATTAGGGTTAGGGTTAGTTTTTGGTCATTTTTAAGAATGATGTCATGCTAATTTAGTCATAATGGGTCATAAATATATTTAACTGGAGTCCATTAACCATTTAATTTGATCCCTGCAGAACAGTGGTGTAATTCCACAAAGTACATCTACTTACACGTACAAATGTGATATATTTGAGTATTAATCGTGTATTTCTATTTCATTCTTCTACTCCAGTACAAGCAGAGGTATATATAGTACTTTCTCACCTCTTAATTTATCTGACAACTTTAGTTCGTAGTGATTTTGTAGATTCATATTCTAAATACAAATGAACTAATAAGACATGTAATATGAGCTTCACCTTAACCAGCTGCTACACTAAAGCATGAACACAAAAACACTTCCACAATTTTAATAAATGATATGTTGTTCTGAAATGGGCGATTCTGCATAATGTGTACTTTTACTTTTGACACTGTAAATATTTTACACATTTTTAGATGCAAGACCTTTTACTTTGACAGTTAATTATTGGTACTTTTACTTAAAGGTCTCTATTGTTCTCTTCTTCAAAACTATATCACAGGTCTCAGATATATCCAGAGCCTGTCTCTGATTGGCTGAAACACCAAACAGATCATTGCAGCATCCCATAATCCCCTCTGTTTCAGCCCTGTTTCCAAAGTGCTGATTCTCTGTCTGTTACTTTAGATGAAAATAAGGAGCCCCTCCCCACGCCCCTCTGAGAGAGATTTGGTTAAAAAGAACTCAATGGTGCTCTAGGAGGAGATTCAGGTGATAAGGTGGGGGGGGGGGGTTACCTTGGTTGCTGATTGGCTAATGGTTACACAAGACAAAACATCGTTATGACATCATAAAGTGGCCAAAATCTGATCAGCTCATTTTCAGACAGGTTTTTATAGAAATGGATCAGGACAAAAAGAGAGAGAATCTTTGTTCCTGAGTCTCTTTACACAGAGGGGACACATGTTGATGTATAAAAGACGTGGAAAATAGGTATTTCTTCTAAGTGTGTTTACCTTTTCAAACCGTCTGTAGTATGTAGGATGTGACACATTATAACCCTTAAGCCTTCTACTTATAACTCTGTTTAATTTGCCTCTTATCATAATTGTCCCGGAAGCTTCCAAGTGACAGTTACACACTGCAGGACAACTCCCAGATCACACTGCTTCTTCCACTGTCTGGGAATGTGACACACACACACACACACACACACACACACACACACACACACACACACACACACACACACACACATACACACACACACACACACACACACACACACACACACATACACATACACACACACACACACACACACACACACACACATATACACACACACACACACACACACACACACACACACACACACACTTAGGGCTTTGTGGTTTTACGTAGCTCTGGATTGTGTCTGCTGCTCTGGGCCATTATGAGTAAGCGTATGCACTAATACAATCACCATATTCTACTGCGTGTGTGTAATACTGGGTGAATTCCCCCCCTCCACACACACACACACACACAGTAGTTTAGTAGAGAGCAGCTCACCAGGATTTCTCACGTGTGTGAAGCTGTTGCCTTGACGCTAGGATTTTCACTGTGTGCGTTTTACGACTTCTTTTATGAAGCGAATCGTGAGAGCTTGAGACCCAATGTGGAAAAAATGTGTTACATCCAGCTATGAAGACCCCGAGAGGTTTAAAACCAAGTTTACAAGAGAACTTTTTACATGGTTTTTGTTTTAAGCTGATTGTTACTATTTAAAAAGTTGTGTTTTTTGTTTCTTAAATGTGTAAAACACAAAAAATGTGAGCATTCAGTTTGAATGTATTTATTTTTGTTTTGTTAGCAGCATGTTAGCAAGGCATCAAAACTTTAAAGAGTCCTCTCCTGCTGATGTTCAGGTGTATATCAGTATGTAGTGTCTCTACTTTAAAGAGTCCTCTCCTGCTGATGTTCAGGTGTATATCAGTATGTAGTGTCTCTACTTTAAAGAGTCCTCTCCTGCTGATGTTCAGGTGTATATCAGTATGTAGTGTCTCTACTTTAAAGAGTCCTCTCCTGCTGATGTTCAGGTGTATATCAGTATGTAGTGTCTCTACTTTAAAGAGTCCTCTCCTGCTGATGTTCAGGTGTATATCAGTATGTAGTGTCTCTACTTTAAAGAGTCCTCTCCTGCTGATGTTCAGGTGTGTATCAGTATGTAATGTCTCTACTTTAAAGAGTCCTCTCCTGCTGATGTTCAGGTGTATATCAGTATGTAGTGTCTCTACTTTAAAGAGTCCTCTCCTGCTGATGTTCAGGTGTATATCAGTATGTAGTGTCTCTACTTTAAAGAGTCCTCTCCTGCTGATGTTCAGGTGTATATCAGTATGTAGTGTCTCTACTTTAAAGAGTCCTCTCCTGCTGACGTTCAGGTGTATATCCACGTGTGTACTTTAAATATACACATAGGATACATCTTACATTATAGAAGTGTGCAAAGTAGTGATGTTTTTTTTTATTTAAATGAGGAATGGATTAATAGAGAGAGGTCAGTGAGTTTCTTTCACACATACGTTAGTCTGCAGAGGAGCTGGTTTCAACTGTTCCTTTTTGTTATCTCTGCCAATGTTATCACAAGCATGAGATGAATGAGAATACGTCTTAATGTAACCATAGGTTGACAGACTTAACATTAAAACAACCATTTGTGGGTCAGACTTTGTGGGGATTGCATTGAATTTGCGCCAGATTTCCGAGGATCATTGACAATAAATGGACGTAATTATGATTCTAGTTTGCTGAGAATGTTTTGATACACTATTTGGTTTCAGCGATGGATATGGAGAGTGGTTGAGGTTAGGAATCCTCAAAGCTTTTCAGCCTGCAGCATAAATGAGACATTTTAGACTCATTAAAATCATGAAAACATAAATTACACTGTTGTTTGGTGCCCAGATTTTCGTGGTTTATATAACGTTTTCATTATTTTTGGCCCATTAAGTACAAATCACTCATTATTCAAAGGCGCCCTAGTGTGCTTTTTTGGGGTTTTCCCTCTTCTGCAGTGTGTTATCTAGGTTTTAGTGCATGTAAATGGTCTGCAAAGGCTACAAAGAGGTGCTGAAACTCAGGCAGTATGAGAAAAATAAAGAGCTGTTTGCACATTAAAGCATGGAGACAAGTCACAGTAGAGACACACAATACAAATAACTCAATATGTACATGTGTGTGAGGAAGTACACGTACAGTATTGGTATGAAAACACGACTAATTTGATTTACAGTCAGGAGGGGGAAGCTGAGGGTGAACCGGGTTAAATGAGGTCGATTATGCGGGTTTATTGTAACGATCGGGGCTTTTGTGGAGACGGAGGGAGAGGGATTGCTCTGGAATGTGAAGAATGAGGGTTTGTTTAATCCTCATGAGGGATAAATGATTAGCAGCGAGGGGAAACCCTGCTGTGCTACACAGACCCGTCCCTAACACGGGAGACAGCACGGAGATTTCAACCCAGTCTCACAAAAAAACGTGTAATAGCTACGTTGGTCCACAGGGCAATACGTAGTATATTCGTAATATCTATCAAACTATGGATCCTAAACATCCACTGTACGTAGATTCAAAAAGCATTTTAACGCCAAACTATCCTACAATTTAGGATTTTCCTCTAAAAATAAATCGGTTGTCCGGCATGTTTTTTTCTCTCACTGGGAAAGTTTGCGATCACGTGACACTGGTCATTAGAAATGAATTGGACAAAAATATTGTATCCATGGCACGTCTTGAGAGGGTTATTTGTGAGATTTGAGTGAATTGGAGAGGAAACTATAGTCTAGAAAGTATGCAAAGTTTCTTAAAATGGGAGAATTAATCAACAGGGATGGGAATGACAGGTTTCATTAGGATATGATATTGTACTTATACTCAGAGGTGGGAAGTAACTAAGTACATTTACTCAAGTACTTAAGTATAATTTTGAGATACCATCTTGGTACTTCTACTCCACTACCGTTCAGAGGTAAATGGTGTACTTGTACTCCACTACATGTATTTAATACCTTTAGTTATTTCACAGATCTGGATGAATGATGTGAAATCTAATCAAGTGTTAAATCAGACTTTAGTTCCACCTGGAGTAAATTCACAAGCTACCCTGCAGTATACAAAGTCATTCAAACTAGCTGCACCTTTACCAGCTTTGAGAACACTTTCATGATCAATCATTATAAAACATATCATATATATTATTCTGAAATGGACCAATCTGCACAATGACTACTTTTACTGTCGCTACTTTCACTATATTTTGATGATAATACTTTTCTACTTTTACTTGAGGAACATTTTGAATGCAGGACTTTTACTGAAACAGAGTATTCCTACTCTCTGGTACTTCTACTTTTACTCAAGTACAAGATCTGAGTACTTCTACTTTTACTCAAGAACAAGATCTGAGTACTTCTACTTTGACTCAAGTACAAGATCTGAGTACTTCTACTTTTACTCAAGTACAAGATCTGAGTACTTCTACTTTTACTCAAGTACAAGATCTGAGTACTTCTACTTTTACTCAAGTACAAGATCTGAGTACTTCTACTTTTACTCAAGTACAACATCTGAGTACTTCTACTTTTACTCAAGTACAACATCTGAGTACTTCTACTTTTACTCAAGTACAAGATCTGAGTACTTCTACTTTTTCTACTTTAACCATATTTAGATTCCAATCTATTCTTTTTAATAAATGGAATAGAAATGTAAGCTCTATTCTAAGGCAAAAGGGAATTTCATAATAAGGGTATACTGAAAATGACAATTAACTTTGCATTCGTGATGCTGGATCATTGATTATTGAATTTATAAAACAATCCATTCTTAAGTCATTGTTACACCCCTGAGAATACCAATACTCATTTTAAAGGGGTTTTTTTCTGCATTTTTTATTTGATTTTGAAGTAACATGGAATTAAAGGTAACTATAGAAACGGAAATGGAAACGGCTGGATTTTGTTGCAAGAAGAACTACTATATCTTGTTAATGGAGTTAAGTATTTCACCCTACAGTGAACCGTGGTCGCAGAACTGATCGGTTGAAAGCCTCCTTCTCCTATGACGACATGTAGATTGTTTCCAAACAGAGCCTGAACTGCGGTCTGACCTATAACTGGAAACATGACTTATTTCCATCTGACATTAACATCACCTAAATAACCGGCTGTGAGTTCCCGTTGATGAGGTGATTAATTAAAAGCACATGTTGCTGGTGAGGAAACGGGATTTCAGTGAGTTTCCGCTCCGTAGTGGTCTGGCTTTGCAGCGTTCACGAGGGGAAAAGGGGGAAATGAGAGCAGCAGAGTGAGAGGGAAACACAAAGGGGGGAAAGATTTAGCGAGGCAGTAATGAGCTACTGGAAGAGCCGTCTGATTGGTCCAGCCAGCATGGCACCCTGGGTAAATACGACCCAGCAGTCGTTGTATAGTGTTGGAGGAAGCATTCGCTGCCAAGAGAGCGAAGGTGGCAGCGTGGAGGAGACGGATGCACGCTATCACTCTTTAAAACAGCACCTTAGATCAGGGGGGTCCATACATACTCTCACTGAGGGCCACACATGGAAAAACATCCTAAAATCCTAGAAAAGTAAACTGCCGCCGAGGCCCCAGATAGTGAATCTTACGCAGGGAATCATCCAAGACAAGATCTTTGTTCCTGTACATTTATTACATGATCCAATACCACCAAAACATATTTGACCATTTCCTAAATCTTGCCCTTTGCCTTTCCTGTGGCCTCCTTGTGCTTTCCTTGGTAAAAGACCATATGACATACTGGTGCACTAATCCCACCTCCACCTGCATAAAACAACTTTAACTACCTTAAATAATATCACTAAATAAAATGTTTACTATACACAAAAACAACAAGAAGATAAATGTTAAACTATTCAATAATATGAAGCAGTATATAGCTCCAACACATACGAAGGACCCCTCATTAAAGGTGAGGTATATTGCCTCATAAGTTAAGTTAGAAGTTAGCAAACTCAATCAAATGTAGGTAAATTATTCTGTAAATTTGAATATGCTATAACAGCCTGCATCACAGGGTTTCATTTATTTTCATTTTAGCAGCTCATCCCTTAAAACAGAAGCCTCAGACTGATTATAATAAAGGGAAATATGGTTGTTGTTAGTATGGAAATAAGTTATTGGGCTTTTTTATCAAATAAGATTTGTTTGTTTGTTTAATTGACTGAATTTATTTGGAAATGTGGCTTATTAACACATGAATACTACTGTGTAATATCTGTTTACATCAGGGTCAACAGAGGACATCTGGTATAGGGTTGGACAATATATCAATATTATATCGATATCGTGATTTGAGACTGGATATCATCTTAGAATTTGGATGCCCTGACATCGTACATTTTTCCTTTATCTGGTTTTTAAAGAATGCATTACAGTAGAGTGATGTAATTATTTCTGAATTTCCCAGACTCATAGCCTTCCTTCTTTTGGTGAAAGCATCGATGGTCAACCCTACAATGTGAGACTTTTTTCTGAGCATCTTTTCATTGTTCTAGCTTTAGCCATGGTATCCATTACTGCTCATGTTGCCTCAACTGCAAACAAAACGCTTCCAGAGGAACAGGAAAGACTTATCCATCACATGGTGTTTGTTAAAGCACCAGAGCAACACTCGAGGTAACTGTGTGGGTATCTGGACTTCAGTTCTGCAGCACCCTGCACGTCCAATGTGTGGCTTTTTATCGCAATTTGTACCAGATTGTTTTCCAATTCGTTGCAGATTGAGAGCTAATTTCAGAAACATGATGTCACCGTGCTAACACGTTCCCGCTTTAATCACGTAACGCTGACTCTATGTTGCTCGGAGCCTTTTTTTAGTGAGTGTGTGTTTGATTGTCAAACTCGTGATAAGTTACACAGCGTTCCCATTAGAAGAAATTGGTGCCGGTCAACATGTCCAGGAAGCATTTAAAATGAAGGAATCACGGTGAAATATCATCTCTCTGTGTTTGTTATTGAGCTAGAAAACAGTTGATAGGAAGGATATATAAACAAGACATCATGAAGGCATGTACTGTGTGTCCTGAAGAGTGTAGTGGTGGGCAATGTGAGTGCATATGGGTCGGCAGTGGTCCCATGCCTTTCAGTTTCTTGTAGTTTAGGAATGTGGAGGTGTTGTCTTCTTCAGAAAATAAAAAATCTCCTCACTTCCTACCACAAGAATGTCAGCAGCAGGAGGCCACACAAAGTACAACACCTGGCACAAAAAGCATTACTCAATATGAAGAAGAAGACCAATTGAGAGGATGATGAGCTTTAGTGTGATCTACTGCTCTAGAAGAACTTTAAAACCCTTTCAAAATAAGTAAAAGTTGCCATATTCACAGACGTTACTTAAATATTCGACATATTAGTTATGACATGCTCAGATTGTGTCATCTTCTGTTTGCTTGTACTCTGGGTTCTGGGCTTTGTAGTTCTTTATGGTGCTCAGTAGGACCCTCAGAGTTGAGAGGTCACACTTCAGTGAGCATATAGCTAATCCTGTCATCTGGACTTCAGTGTGGATTCCTCTGTGATGAAAGGTGTTACAGCTTTGGTTACGAGTTTGGGTGTCGCTTTATGGACATTACACAGCAGGCGAGGTATAGTCTGGATGAAAGAGGCTGAGGAATGGCTGTAAAATGTGCAAACACTGAATATATATGACGTTGGTGTCCATGGAGCAATAACTCTGTGTTTAATGGAACAGGAATGAGTCCAGTTTTTGGTTGTTAGCCTGAAATAAGGTCTGTGGTTAACACAAGCTGAAGAGATTTTAAAGTTTTATTCTACGACATAAAATACGTCAGTAAATACCCCACTGGTGGATTTAAGTGTCTAAATGAGACGACTAAACGTCATCACGCCCAACATTAGCCACCTTTAGCTTAGCGGTGGTGACGTGAAGTCATGTGACCGTGCTGTAGTTCCTTTATAGCCCAACATTAGCCACCTTTAGCTTAGCGGTGGTGATGTGAAGTCATGGGACCATGCTGTAGTTCCTTTATAGCCCAACATTAGCCACCTTTAGCTTAGCGGTGGTGACGTGAAGTCATGTGACCGTGCTGTAGTTCCTTTATAGCCCAACATTAGCCACCTTTAGCTTAGCGGTGGTGATGTGAAGTCATGGGACCATGCTGTAGTTCCTTTATAGCCCAACATTAGCCTCCTTTAGCTTAGCGGTGGTGACGTGAAGTCATGTGACCATGCTGTAGTTCCTTTATAGCCCAACATTAGCCGCCTTTAGCTTCGCGGTGGTGACGGGAAGTCATGTGACCGTGCTGTAGCTTTTTACCTCAATAATCATAAAGTGGTTTTAATGTCTTTTCAGCAAAACTCTATGTGTATTTTTCCAAAATGTACCTAGCATACTGTGCCTCTGTATTGATACTGTGCCCTATAGCCTACCAAGAAAACATACTGGTTGAGTTGCATTGCATTCATGTGTTCCTTCTTTGTAATTACTCTAGTTGTAATGATGGGTAAAACCATGGAGAGGATGTGAAGATGCTGACTGTGTTTTCTCTTCTTTTTCTCCGTACAGATCGTGAGGACCAATCCATCCTTTGCACGTAAGTTTCCTCCTCTCTTCTTCTTTGGTCCTTCCTCTGTTAGGACTGATGGTTGTTCTGTGGTTCTGGTGATAGAACAGCTGGAACATAGTCTCAAGATTATATAGCTGTATCTTAATAAGGTTATCTGCTAAAAGACAGGGTTCTTGTCCTCAAAATGTTCTTTAAAATACTAGCTAACAATCTTATTTAGCCTCCATCACTTCTGCATTATATTTTGCATTACTCATCGCCCTTCTTGTTTCTCTAACCCTGAGTCAGTTGGCCATCTCCCATCATCCCACTGTTTTATTTAAAGACTGGTTTCAAATAGCTTTTTTATGAGTTATGAGTGCGGTTTGGTGCCCTGCCTTCATCTTCTCTGGCAGAGGAGTAATTAAGTGCCACACTCTTCCAATGTGGATCGAGTGGACGCTGCCAGAGAAGCGCTGTTGCATAATGTGTAATAGATTCAGAAAACAACGTCTCCTTTTGGTGAAAGTGGAGCCATTTTAGCACTGTTGGAAGAATCTTAAAGGGGCTCTATTATGCTTTTTGGGGGTTTCCCTTTCATGTAGTGTGTTATGTAAGTTTGTGTGCATGTAAATGGTCTGCAAAGGCTTAAATCAAAAGGTATGTCAAATAGATTTAGTGGAGGAAAAAGTACAATACTGGCTTCCCAAAGGTTGTGGAGTAGATGTTTAAAGTATTAAATAACAATACTCAAGTAAGTACTTGAAGTTTTACTTAGGGTACTTGGGGAAATGTACTTCCTTCTTTTCAAAATAAAAGTATGGAGCCAGGTTAACACGGTTGGAAGAAGCACTCAGATCTTAAAGGGGCCCCGTTATACTTTTTGGGGTTTTCCCTTTCATGTAGTGTGTCATGTAGGTTGTGCATGTAACGGTACGTCCACACGGTTCCGTTGCGTTGAAGCTTGCCGGTGGGCGTGTCTGGTGCTCGACTAACAACCAATCACATTAATCTCCCGCCCCAGACACACAAGCACGCGGTTTGATTGGCTATCGCTTGTACTGGCATGTGATTTGATTGGCTGGCGCTTCCGTCGACGCTGGAAAAGTTTAACTTTTCTCAACTTTCAAAGTGAGCAACGGAGGGCAAAGCAACGTGACGGAACCACAATGCAGTTCGGCAAAGCTTGACGTCACCCCATTCAAAGTGAATGGGAAGCGTCTCCGTTGAAGCACGCGACGGAACTGTGTGGACGTACCGTAAATGGTCTGCAAAGGCTTAAAATCAAAGTCAAAAGCCGTCACATAAATGTAGTGGAGGAAAAAGTACAATACTGGCTTCCCAAACGTTGTGGAGTAGATGTATAAAGTATTACATTAAATACTGAAGTAAGGAACAAGTACTTGAAGTTTTACTTACGATACTTTGGTAAATGTAATTTGTTCTTTTCAAAATAAAAGTTGACCTATCACTGTAAGGAGTGTTATATTATTATTATTATATTATTTTCATTACAAAGGCATCAGTTGGAAGTATATAATGAATACGATATGTTGAAATAATAACACGTGAAAAAATAGACTCTCAGTTAGATCTCAAAGAACTATTTAACAGTCAGAATAAGATAACAGATCTTCATCTCTTCAGATAACGACACTGGTAACTTTTCTTCTTTTCCAAATGTGCCGCTATAAAACCACATGTCCCTCCTGAAAACAATAATGTGTAATCTAATCTTATCTTCTCTAAATAGATGAAGAATCCCATGGTCTCAGTGCTGTTTCTGAAGTCTGACTCTACTTATAGTCTTCGGATAAAAACACTGCATGGACTTTGCGACAACAACTTTTAATCCAGTTAAAATGCCACGGGCATATTTAACATAGTTAAGAATTAGAGAAGCTTTTGTGTGGTTTAGCAGTAATGTGTCCAGAATAACTAAACAGGAACAGGTCAATAATCAGTTCCTGGTGTTTTCTGAGGAACAATAGTTGCTTTAAGTGTCCGGTCTCACTGGATTTCAGGTTGAAGAAGTCGATGTGATCAGCTGTAAAGAGTTCACATTTAACACGAGGCTGTGTCTATATGCCTGATGGATGGATGGATGGATGGATGGATGGATGGATGGATAGATTGATTGATGGAAGGATGATGGATGGATGATGATGGATGGATGGATGGATGATGGATGGATGGATGGATAGATGGATGGATGATGGATGATGGATGGATGGATGGATAGATTGATTGATGGAAGGATGATGGATGGATGATGATGGATGGATGGATGGATGATGGATGGATGGATGGATAGATGGATGGATTGATGATGGATGGATGATGGATGGATGGATGGATGGATGGATGGATGATGGATTGATGATGGATGGATGGATGGATGGATGGATGGATGGATGTTTGGATGGATAGATAGATAGATAGATAGATAGATAGATTTTAATACTTGTTCGGCTGAGTTCAGCACTAGTTGTAGTGGAGCTATGTTCCTTTGAAGGGAGAACAGAAAGTCGAGCATTGCAGTAATCAATCATAACAAGACATCAAGCCAAACTGGGTATATTTGACCTATATATGTATGTTGGAGGACTCGCCCATTATATTCTGGTGCTTCAGCTGAATCTGGTCTCTGAGCAGTGGAGCTAATAACCAGCTCGACTAAAGCCACTGGTATGTGGATGTAGTGTTGCTGGCCTGGTTTCCATGTTGGTTCTGGGTTTGCTGGGCTGTGGGAGCATGAACACAGCTATCATTAGAGAGCCTGGAAACTCTGGAGACTGGCCCACAAAACCACAGCTCTCCAGTAAAAAGAGGCGAAAAAGACCAATGGATGGATTTAGAAAACAGCAACAGATCGACCAATGGACGTCTGATCTTTCTGTCTTTGTTTATTCTCTCCTCAATGAATAGTTGTATTGTTAGGGGTTTTGCGATGATTTGTCTTGGGATGGCTGTGGGATTAAATGGTTGTTTTCCGATCAGAGGATCTTTAGTTTGATCTCCAGCCCCTTCAGTCAGTATGTTGAAGTGTCCTTGGGAAAGATACCAACATTTCTTCTGTAGGCGTGGCTAAAAGTGTGTGATCTGCCCCTTTAGGTACTTTGAAAGTTGTTTTGGATGAAAGCCTCTGTTAGAGCTATTCGTTGTTTGTATATTTTCGTAGTTAAACCTTTATTGTAATGCTTGTTGGGTATTGGACCCTTTAAACTGGTGACCTCTACAGGACTCAGAGAGGCATCAGATGTATTTAAAAGTCTTTACTTGCAGAGCACAGGTAGTACATGTTGATGTTCATGACATCTTTGCTCTCGAAACACAACGTAGTGCGCTCGGCAAAAACAGGATACAGAAACAAATTGTGTTACAAAATAAGAGTCTATTTCAAAATAAGAGTCTCTGAAGATGAAGAATCTTAACGTTGCTGTTTAATACAGAGTCATTTAATCAGTATTTAGTGGCACTATTTAATTAGTTTGAGCAGCGTAATTACTATCACTGGCATTTTTGACCAGAGGTGGTAGAAGCATTAGATAAATTAAAGATCATGTAACGTCTGTACGCTGCTTAATTGTAGGAAATTAAAACAGAATAGTCCCCATAATGGCGCTAAGCTTCATAACTCCCGTTTTTCATGATTGCAAACAAAGGTTGTCTTACTTATTTCTTGAGAGTGAAACTAAAGTGGTTGTTTCCAGAGGAGAGTCAGGAGCTGGAAAGACGGAGAACACGAAGAAGGTGATCCAGTATCTGGCCCACGTCGCCTCCTCACACAAAGGACGCAAAGACCACAACATTCCTGTGAGTTCCCTTCCTCCTCTGTCCTCAGCAAGCCTCCTCTCCTCCCTCCTTTCTCTCGTCTTTCCTCATCTCCTCATCTCTTCTTGTCTCTCCTCTCCTTGTTTCCTCTCTTCTTTCTCCCTCTTTCCTCTCCATGTCTTTCATTTATTTATTTATTCTCATTTCTTCTTGCATGTTCATTCAAACAGTTCATGTTGTTCATATTTACAGTTAGATTTAATCTGATTGTAGCCCAGTATTTCCTTTTTATGACAAACTCTCAGCCAGAAAGCGTTTTCCCAAAAGGTCAAACTATTACATTTGTTATTGTAATGTACATGTGGTAAAAGTCAAAATGTAGATGCATATTTAGCTGATATTAATCCCACCTAACCTAGGATATCTTCCCTCCTGCTTCACCCATGCTGCGAGTGTACCAGTCTTTCCTGTTGCTTGTGTCTGACATGAGCGCTTCAGGTTTTTAACCCTTGCATTTGTTTATCCATAACAAACAGCCCGAATCTCCCAAAGCATTCAAGCTCCAGGCAAGTGTTCACCCTCTGCTTTCTCCACAAACAACGAGTGTGTGGTCCGTGCATGTGCATGTGCATGCCCTCTCTAAATCTCGCCCCGCTTTTATAACGATGTTGACGAACTAATCTAAGCTCCTCTCTTTATGAGGAATGTGTTTGAGCTGGTTATATAAAAGCCATTAAACCAGCATGCTTATGAAACTGAAGCACTTCTATCAGTTGGGTTGTGTCCATTAGAACAGGTGGATATTGAGACGTTTTATTATAAGCACTAGTCAAATCATAAAGGATAGGATGAACCTGATAATTAAAAATGCTTGTCGATCAATGACGAATACATTAAATGACTGCAAGGTACATACATGGTGTTAAGAACCACTCTATATAGTTATTTGTTATTAAAACAACATTTAATGCACTATGAACTTGGTTTAAAGTAGTTACAATTCAACTGTAACCATTGCATGAGAACAAAATGTAATCATTAAATCACATTTAAGTCACAAAGTAGTAGTAAACAAACTGTATCTATGAGAAAGTGCTTCAGACACAGGCCGTAGTATTTGTAATCAGGCAGAAACATAGAATTAAATCGAATAGATCAGGTCCCATTGTCACCAATACACAATCCAGCTTTTTGAGTCAGTATCGGCACAATATTGTATATATCTATTATCTATTAATGCATGTTTTCTGGATGCATGTGAGTAGTTTGAAGAGCATTTCCAATTAATCATTCATTGGCTTTTTCCATTGCATTAGCTGTGATAATATTACAAACTGTGTCCTTCAATACATCTGGCCTTTGCCGTCCTGTAGGTATCCAGACACGATGTTGCTTTATGGAAGTTATACCTGGTTCTGCACATTTAAATTCACAGTGTTTTTCACACATGCTGACACACTGCTCCAGTTGGACGCTCTCTACAGAACATGATATTTTCCAGCTCACCTATCCTCAGCTTGATTTATCCAGTAGCTTTTTTACTCCCCGTTCTCCCCTAAACCAATACCTGATGTTTCTGTGTCCTCTCTACATTTAATAACTATAGAAGCAGGGTCTAAGCTGCGACCTCTGACCTGCAGCTTTGAGCGTGAATGCTAGTTTAATGTTCAGTAGCTGTAAATGCTCCCCTGCCAGAGTACATCATCCACACATGACCTCCATATTGCTGCTTTCCTTCTGCGTTGCATTACTGAGCGGAGGCCAGAGGAATGTGGGAGCAGGGATCCAGGAAGATAAGGTGGAGGGGTTGGGAAGGAGGTGAAGTATCGGAGAAGAGGTGAAGCGGAGCAGAGGGGTCCAGACTTTCATATTTTCTCCCAGTGAGAGAGACGTGAGACTGTTTTGTAGTTATAAAGCGGTATATGTAGGGCTGGTCAATAGAGTGGTGCAGGAATGAGTCCTAAAACCCTGAAATGAGTCAGCATTTAAGCACTTCCTGTTGCCTGTTCTGGAAGTCAATGGTTTTTTGAATGTGTTTTGTGTTTGGCTGGCACATAAGATACGTCAGTAAATACCCCACTGGTGAATTTTAAAACAGAGGTTGCTAACAAGAGTCTTAATGAGACATTAGCCACCTTTAGCTTAGCGGTGGTGACGTTAAGTCATGTGACCGTGCTGTAGTTCCTTTATAGCCCAACATTAGTCGCCTTTAGCTTAGCGGTTGTGACGTGAAGTCATGTGACCGTGCTGTAGTTCCTTTATAGCCCAACATTAGCCGCCTTTAGCTTAGCGGTGGTGACGTGAAGTCATGTGACCGTGCTGTAGTTCCTTTATAGCCCAACATTAGCCGCCTTTAGCTTAGCGGTGGTGACGTGAAGTCATGTGACCGTGCTGTAGTTCCTTTATAGCCCAACATTAGCCGCCTTTAGCTTAGCGGTGGTCCATTGAGTTCCAGACAGGAACAGGAAGTGGTCAAATGCTGACTCATTGTTCATTAGCTAGCGCCTCTGTTCCCTCTTTCTTTCTGGAGTCACTGCAAGTCCCTAATTTGCTGTAGGGTCTATTTCTGTCATGATTATGTCATATGTTGGAAGTGGAGGGTTTTGGGAGTGTCCAAACCGCGTATCTACCCAGGCTTTGAGATTTGGGAGGAAGCCATCATTACCAGTGTGGTGGGGCAGTCTTTGTATATGTATAAATATAGGCCATATCCTCATAGCCACAGGAATGCTAAGCTAACCGCTCACTATAGGGCATGTGTGGAAACACTCGCTGTGGTTTCACGAGCTCCGTCAAACTGTTTGGTAATGTTGGCCCGTTAGACGAGTCGAGGCCCTCTGACAAAAATCACACTGTCCTGCTGTTTACTCAAGAAGAGCCAACGTGATAAATGACTGTGTCAAATATTGATTTATCATATTACAGTGCAAATTAAAGAAGAGAAAGTTGACTTAGATATAAAATAAAAAGGCAAGCAAACGTTAATAAAAACTTATATATATATAAAAGTATTATTGTAAATAACCAAACCTTTATCAGTAGATATTATATAATAAACATTGCATTATAATGTGTGTTTATCACTTAAATTCTGCAGCTGGTAAAGATGGAGATAACTTTAAAGGTCTCATGTCATGCTTTTCCGGTTATTACCCGTCCCCTTGTGTGTTATGTAGCTTTTTCTGCATGTAAACGGTCTGCAGAGTCACAGACCCCCAAAGTACACCCTGTAGCGAGTAAAACTCTAACACAGAAAAGACCTGTCTATGCTGCCCCAGAACGCCTCGTTGGGGATTTCTCTTTTTCCATTGTTTACTTCTTGGGTATAGTGACGTATTTCGGGTATAGTGACGTAACGTAATGTCCGCGGAGCCGTTACGTTTGGACCAATCCGCGGACTTCCTCACACACACACACTTGGCGGCACGTTGCGAGGCTCGCTGCTGCGAGGAGCGGGACACTGTGAGCTGGCTCACTGGTGTGGGGTCAGCGAGACAGCGAGACATCGCGGAACTCAGCCTGGGCACACACACAAACTCCCAGCCAGGCTGCGGGTGTGTGTGTGTTTCAGGCTTGGTTTCGCTGTGTCTCGCTGTCTCGCAGACGGCCACTGGGCTCACAGGGAGGGGGGGGCAGGAGCTCCAACAAGCCGTTTAGGACAGAGAGTGAATACACATACTATACAGAGATGCTGTATGAGAAACCAATGTGAGTTTGGAAAATTACACAATATACATTTATTTTAGTAGACCTCAACAATGGAATTATGATCAGTAGAAATGGCCATGACATGGGACCTTTAATGTCTTTTATACTGATAGGTATCTTTATCCATAAATAGTTCATTAGTTCATTTATATTTGTATTAGATATGAACTTTCAAAGTGACTAAAGCTGTCAGATAAATGTAGAAAAGTAAGAAGTACAATACTGGCTTCCAAGATGTCATGAAGTAGAAGTATATCAAACGTAAATACTCAAGTAAAGTATCTCAAAATGTAACTTGAGTAAATGTAATTTCCGACACTGTTGACGTGGCTAACTTGTTCGTCTCGCTGCTTTATTGTGATTAATTGATTTAGCTTTGCGCATGTTTTGGCAGAACAAGAAGATAAAAGGATTCTTTACATGATACCAAATGTAATACATGTCTGACAGATGGTTGGCTTTCTTACCTTCTTGTCTTTCTCCACAGGGCGAGTTGGAACGACAGCTGCTGCAAGCGAACCCCATCCTCGAATCTTTTGGCAACGCTAAGACGGTGAAAAATGACAACTCGTCTCGCTTTGTGAGTCCACTCTTCCTGTTCGAATCATCATTTGTAAAAATACATATTTTAATGAAACTCCACATTGAGTCAGTGCAGTTTGCCTTATAAGAGATTTCCGTATATTCAACACAAGCTTGAGCAGCGTATGCTTCTGTATTCTCAATTTACAAACAAGATGTTCTCATGGGTTCTTTGAAGCTTTAGAATAAGTTTTGCCTAAACCATTAATTGAGATTTTATCAAAATTGCAATACCGTAAAGCCTTCATGAAGAAAATAATACCACTCTCTTATGCGTACAGTGCAATATGAAGCTACAGGCTAGTTAGCTTAGCTTAGCACAAAGAATGGAAACTGGGAAACAGCTTGTCTGGCTCCGAAGAAAGGTAAAAAAACTACTATTTTGTTGTTGTTTCTTTCAAATGAAATGTTTGAAAAATGATATATATATTTTGTTCCTATGTTGGCCTGGGAAAACCTACCAAGAGAACTTTTGCTGCACTTTTAATATTTAGCTTTATCTGATCCTGCAGAGATGTGTTTCAACAACTGCAGCTCTAAGCATTTCAGATTTTTGCATGATTTAGCAAACATGTGGCCAAGGTTAACCGCTGCAGTGTTCAGTCCTCATGAATCACCGTCTGAACACCAGCAGACAGATGCAGACACACACACTTACACACACACTTACACAAACACTTACACACACACACACATTCACTGTCAGGAAACCACACACATGCCTCACATTCTTTCTGACCTGGTAATCTGGATTTTCCTAATAGAGGCATTTTGTTCTCCACTGTGTCGCCTGCAAAAATCTACAAAGTGATATTGAAAATGGAACCAAATGTAGAATAAATAAATAACCGATGCACACACACACACATTCAGCACAGTAACACACTGACATCATACACTTTCTAAATTAACCAGCTGAGTTTTAACAACTGTTTTTAACATCTTGTTTCCTGCAGGGGAAGTTCATCAGAGTCAACTTTGACGTCACGGGCTACATCGTCGGGGCCAATATTGAAACTTGTATCCTTATTCCTGGGAAATGACTTTGATAAACAAACTTTATTTGTAACACTACAAATAATAAAGTATTTCTCGTTGTAATTTCCTGGTCAGTCCTTAACCTTTCCTCTCAGATCTTCTTGAGAAGTCGAGGGCCATCAGACAGGCGAAGGATGAGAGGACCTTCCATATTTTCTACCGCCTGCTGGCAGGAGCTGGAGAGCATCTCCGAAGTGAGTATCTGTTAAAAAGAAGTGCAGCAATGATGGATTTTTTTAAGCTGACCTTGAAGGCAGCATCTCTCTGGTTCAATGGGATTTCTCCATGTGATCAAAAAACCGTTTATGATACTTACAGGTTTAGTTCAGCAGGATCATCTCCACATATTAACACCACTTTATGATTTCTGAAGTAAAAAGCTAATGTTGGGCTACAAAGGAACAACAGCACGGTCACATGACCTCACGTCACCACCGCTAAGCTAAAGGAGGCTAACGTTGGGCTATAAAGGAACTACAGCACGGTCACATGACTTCACGTCACCACAGCTAAGCTAAAGGTGGCTAATGTTGGGCTATAAAGGAACTACAGCACGGTCACATGACTTCACGTCACCACAGCTAAGCTAAAGGCGGCTAATGTTGGGCTGTAAAGGAACTACAGCACGGTCACATGACTTCACGTCAGCCCCGCTAAGCTAAAGGTGGCACTTGTTAGAAACCCCTGTTGTCAAACATTCAGAAAACCATTGACCTCCAGACAAAGCGACAAGGAAGTGGTGAAATGCTGACTTATGACCAGGTTTAGGACTCATTCCTTCACCACTCTATAAGGAGCAATGGGGTTTCGTCTTTGTGCTTCAGGCCAAAGGAAGCCTGTTTAAATCAGCACCGTCCAATTCATTTCCCTCGTTAACTTTTATTTCAGCTCGTTAGCGCATTGTTTCGTGATGATGTGGAACATCTTGACATAGCATAGAATGAGATAGAGCAAAATGTAAAATTAAATACTGTTGTAAATTAAAGGTCTCCTATTATACTGTTTTTCATCAATATATTACAGGTCTCAGATATATACAGAACCTGTCTCTGATTGGCTGAAACACCAAACAGATCATTGCAGCATCCCATAATCCCCTCTGTTTCAGCCCTGTTTCCAAAGTGCTGATTCTCTGTCTGTTACTTTAGATGAAAATAAGGAGCCCCTCCCCACGCCCCTCTGAGAGATATTTGGTTACAAAGAACTCAATGGTGCTCTAGGAGGAGATTTAGGTGATAAGGGGGGGGGGGGGGGTTACCTTGGTTGCTGATTGGCTAATGGTTACACAAGACAAAACATTGTTATGAAGTGGCCAAAATCTGATTAGCTCATTTTCAGACAGGTTTTTATAGAAATGGATCAGGACAAAAAGAGAGAGAATCTTTGTTCCTGAAACTTTCAGAGTCTCTTTCCACAGAGGGGACACATGTTGATGTAGAAGAGACATGAAGAAGAGGGGACACATGTTGATGTAGAAGAGACTTGAAGAAGAGGGGACACATGTTGAAGTAGAAGAGACATGAAGAAGAGGGGACACATGTTGATGTAGAAGAGACATGAAGAAGAGGGGACACATGTTGATGTAGAAAAGACGTGAAGAAGAGGGGACACATGTTGATGTCGAAGAGACATGAAGAAGAGGGGACACATGTTGATGTAGAAAAGACATGAAGAAGAGGGGACACATGTTGATGTAGAAGAGACATGAAGAAGAGGGGACACATGTTGATGTAGAAGAGACATGAAGAAGAGGGGACACATGTTGATGTAGAAGAGACATGAAGAAGAGGGGACACATGTTGATGTAGAAGAGACATGAAGAAGAGGGGACACATGTTGATGTAGAAGAGACATGAAGAAGTTGATTTTGCATAATAGGTGACCTTTAAAATGAACTGTCTTTCCTTTTCCTTCTCCAGCGGACCTGCTCCTAGAAAACTTCAGCAACTACCGCTTCCTGAACAACGGGAACATCACGATCCCCGGGCAGCAGGACAAAGACAACTTCCAGGAGACTCTGGACGCCATGCACATCATGAGCTTCTCCCACGAAGAGATCGTCAGTGAGTAGTGCTTCCAGATGTGTTTCCAGTACTTTATTATTCTCTTTTTCTTCCCTCTGTCATTACCTAATGTCCCTCTCCTCACAGGTTTGTTGAAGGTGGTCTCTGCCGTGCTGCAGTTTGGAAACATCATCTTCAAGAAAGAGAGGAACACAGATCAGGCCTCCATGCCCGAAAACACAGGTAAACAGTTAAAGAAAACACACACACACACAGACACACAGACACAAACACTCACACACACACACACATGAAATAGCGATTTAACAAGGCTTTTTTTTAAACTTTTTGCCAGAGGAATGCCTTGGACTTGGACGATATAGGATTTTTGGCTAATGGTGGATTTCGTTAATTGAGCTGTCTAATGCTTCATTCAAGAAAACACACACACAGACACACAGACACAAACACTCACACACACACACACACACACACACACACACACACACACACACACACACACACACACACACACACACACACACACACAGACACACAGACACAAACACTCACACACACACACACTCCGTCATATTTGTTTCGCCTGCTGCTAACACACAGTGTCCATATATAATCTATCTATTACGATGAATTTTGAAGACATTTGTGAGTAATTCAGACACCAACTCGTATATATCAGAGCTTTCCCAGCCGTGATTCTTACTTGAACTGTTGATATATCTGTTTTCTTTTCAGATTATTGTACTGTAACTAACAATAGACACAAGCATAACATCAGAAAAGCTGCGGTGCTAACTTTTAAAAATGGTTACAGCCTCATTTGCTCCTCGCTCGTGACGGTCATGATTCATAAATCCAGAAAATAGAATGACTGTGCTTCCACAGCAACAACAGGTGGTGGAAAACAGACCATCATTTCCACATATATATATATATATACACACTGTGCACATGCTGTATTAGGAACATGATAACACTGGAGTTATGAAGAGATTATAAGTCTGTATACTGGAATGGTGGTAATGTTGAACCACCATCAGGTCACACACCTCACAGTAAGACAGAAGAAATGTTTATTTGTATTTGTACGAATGCTGATTAAGCAGCGCTTCCAATATAGCTCTCCAAATCTTAACTCAACATACTTTCAGCTACAGAAATCATTTAACCATATGTTTTGGGATAGCCATGGACAACTGGAAGTGGAGGAAGACATTTTTCATCCTGCAAATTAATACGTTTTCTCCAAAAGTGTAGTTCTGCTCACCATGACACAACTCTGAAGACAGTATAAAATCCAATATCTGCTTTTTTAAATTAAATCTGGAGCCATTTAAGCGATAATTCACCTGCTTCCTGCTTCCTGTTCCCTCTCAGTGGCGCAGAAGCTGTGCCACCTGCTGGGCATGAACGTGATGGAGTTCACCAGAGCCATCCTCACCCCGAGGATCAAAGTGGGACGAGACTACGTTCAGAAAGCACAGACCAAAGAGCAGGTGAGGGGGCCGTCTAAACTCTGGAGATCAAGAGGTTTCCATTACATGTTTATTTTGAACTGTCAAATAAGGTCTAGTTTTACGGCTGTTTGATATCATTGTGTAGCTAGATAGGTTTATAAATCATCAGAATCATAATACTTTATTTATCCCTGGAGGAAAATGGGTTCCATGACAGTTGCTCCAAAAAAAAAATTTAAAAAGTTTGTATTACAATATATGCAGTGGTGTATTACTATGTGTCAGGGAATAATTTCGCCCTACATGTTTACCTTTTGCCCTCGCAGCTGACCAACCTTGAGCAGCCGTTATCTCCCTTAAGGAGGGGCTGCCCTAGCAAGTTGTTGATGTTACCAGTTTGTGACCGGGCAACTCTCGGTAGAGATAGTTATTGTTATGGGACACCTGGAACACATCCTTCTCGGGGTGTAGATGACCCCGAGCCATAAGCGACAACAAATGTGATTCAGTGTCCTCAGCTGTTTAGTCTATCTATTGAAGAATGTTGATTATTGCACTCTGAACTAGTTAAAACCTGGAGCTACAGGAGGGCTCTTCAGAATTGATTGTGGCATCTCAACCGTGTGGTCAACTCGTGGCCCGTGACATGTCGTGTGAATTCTCCGGCCGAAGCTCCAAATAAACCGTCAGTGTTTGCCATCAAAGCTCCAGCTCTCTCTGAGTCCTGACTCCTATTGCTTCAGAAGTTTCCCCCACACTATGTATAAAGATATTAATGTAAAGAACAATTTGCTTGAAATGTAGAGGTTTGTCTGAATTAAATCCCTTAGTTAATATTCCTAAAGCTCCACCCGTGGCTCAATGGTCTAGTTATCATTATTAAGGGTCTTAAATCCCTCCTGTTTTCTCACCCTGTGTTTTTTCCTCAGGCTGACTTCGCAGTTGAAGCTCTGGCGAAAGCGACGTACGAGCGTTTGTTCCGCTGGCTGGTGTACCGGATCAATAAAGCTCTGGATCGAACCAAGCGGCAGGGAGCGTCCTTCATCGGCATCCTGGACATCGCCGGCTTTGAGATCTTTGAGGTGCTGATTGTGGCGCTTTCATACGAGGAAAACTCCACAAAACTCAAACCAGCTTCTAGAAAATATTGGGTTTTTTAATGCATGGATTAAACAGAATCTGATCATTCAAATGTCTCTTAGGTTAGCCAATTCATACAAGGCAAGGCAAGGCAAGTTTATTTATATAGCACCTTTGAACACAAGGCAATTCAAAGTGCTTTACAAAAATGAAAGACATCAAGAAACGTCTAAAACGTCTGGGGTTTTTTGGAAGCCTTTAATCAGATAGATATTTCTGGCTATCTTATCATAGACAATGCTTGGAAATGTGAAGAGAGAGCCGGGTTACAATCGACATGAAATAGCGATTTAACAAGGCTTTTTTTTTAACTTTTTGCCAGAGGAATGCCTTGGACTTGGGATTGGACGATATAGGATTTTTGGCTAATGGTGGATTTCATTAATTGAGCTGTCTAATGCTTCATTTTCCATTGTAATCGTCTACTTTTATGAACAAATATCTGCAACTTCCTGACGTTCCCATTAGCCTCTGCTGGCAAAAGTACACATCCTTTACTCAAGTAGAAGTACAGATAGTCGTGTTTAAAAATACTCTGGTGAAAGTAGAAGTACTGACTAAACTTCTTTTCTCAAGTAAAAGTAAAGAGGGCTTTGAAATGTACTTAAAGGGGACCTATCATGCAAAATGCACTTGTGTACGTCTTTTAAACATGAATATGTGTCCCCGGTGTTCCAGGGAACTCACCAAGTGTCAGAAAACACAACCCTCTCTATTTTCCTCCATACCCAAATCTCTAAAAAAGGGGCTGCAACGGATCTGATAAAAACTGATCCAGATTTGAACACTGTCCTGACGTCAGGACGGTGGCGCTACGGCTATGTAAGAGCATATGTAAGAAGTAGAAAGTCCAGGTATTTGTGTTCAAAATGTAAGAAGTAGAAAGTACAGGTATTTGGGTTCAAAATGTAAGAAGTAGAAAGTACAGGTATTTGGGTTCAAAATGTAAGAAGTAGAAAGTACAGGTATTTGGGTTCAAAATGTAAGAAGTCAAAGTAAAAAGTGGTCAGAAAAATAAGTAGTGGAGTAAAGTACTGATACCAGAAAAATGTACTTAAGTACAGTAACAAAGTATTTGTACTCCACTACTTCCCACCTCTGGACTTATATTTAAAACGTGTCACCATATCTTAACTCTGCTTTTCTCCTCCTTCCAGCTGAACTCCTTCGAGCAGCTGTGCATCAACTACACCAACGAGAAGCTGCAGCAGCTGTTCAACCACACCATGTTCGTGCTGGAGCAGGAGGAGTACCAGAGGGAGGGCATCGAGTGGAGCTTCATCGACTTCGGCCTGGACCTGCAGCCCTGCATCGACCTCATCGAGAGGCCGGTCAGTGCTTTCAAAGGACTTCTTTTATTTTAATAATAATAATTGTTAGAAAAATCTCCCTGGTCTCCGGCTTGAGCTTCAACATCAGGATCCATGTATTTCTGATCCTCTCCAGAATGGAAGTAGTCATCACATACAGAGCATCAACTAGTTCCTGAACAGTGTCCTTCACATGCTGATATCCAAGAGAGGGAGTTACACAGTCACAAGATGGAGGAATAGAAAGCAGTATTCAATGTTTACTTCAGATTAGCTCCACGTCAGAAATGATCATGCTTGTCATATGTCTATCTCCATAGAGGCTGAATCATCATGTTAAAAATAATGTATATTTAATTGATTTCTCTCTCCTCAGACGAACCCCCCCGGTATCCTCGCTCTGCTGGATGAGGAGTGCTGGTTCCCCAAAGCCACCGACAAAACCTTTATTGACAAAGTGCAGCAGGAGCAGGGAACACACACCAAGTTCCAGAAACCTCGTCAACTCAAGGACAAAGCCGACTTCTGCGTCATTCACTACGCAGGGAAGGTACGTACTTCAGACTCATTCTGAACAACTAGCTTAGCATTGTTTGCGTTAGCCGGTATTTTAGTCTATTTGTCCTATTGGGAACCAGAAATGTTGACTTCCATAAATGTTATGTTAGAAATGTAGAATAAGGGTCCCCGTCATTAAGACTTTACCAAATGCTTACTTGCATATGTTGGCTATTAGCATATTTAGCTAAATTAGCACAAGTTGCGTTGATTAGCATTCGTTAGCATCATCACCTGTATGGACAATAGGTTTAAAGACAACATCTTTTGGCCAATTTGGACAATATTGGAGTGGTTTGGGTTTGTTTTGTGGGTGCTGAATCCATTTCAGACATTTACAGGATGCAAAATAGCAGTTTGAACTAGAACATTTCCATATTTGTACGCCAACTGTGCCAATTTGATGAATCGATTTTGAAGTTTTAGTGCACCTGGATTGATTGGATTGGACAGATTGCTCATGTATTCTTTTGTACTCAACTATTTGTATATGTTTGAAGCCATGTCTACAAGATGGTACAACAAACAGATACAAGTAATGCAAAAATACAAGGGCAAAACTGTTTAACTGAAGTTGTTTATGGTCTTTTTTGAAGCCCTTTCTCCGAGGCACAGATATATCAACCCAGTCTCACAGCATTTCGTGTTATTAGTCACGAAATTAATGTAATCTATTGATTCGTGTTCACCAACACGATTTTCACCTTTTTTTCGTGTCACACAGAACGATTTTAAATGCAATGTATTTCTATTGGTAGTATGTTTCGTGCCTGCAACACGTCTTTTTGTCCGGTCGGGTCTTGGAAGACCAGAAGCTGTGTGGTTCATAAAAACATGTTCTTACTCAATATCTTACCCTAAGCCTAACCCTATCCCTTTTATTTGAAATTGTATAATGTCTGAGTTTTTTTGCCGTCAGTGAGGAAAAGAAATGGCTCAGAGCCTCAGAATACTGAAATCTGTATTTTATGTCATCTTTTTTTCCTTCTAATTTGTTATTATTTGGTGCAGGCACGAAACATACTACCAATATAAATACATTGCTTCTAAAATCGTTCTGTGTCAGAATACTTAAATCTGTATTTTTTTAAATGTCTTTTTCCTTCTAATTTGTTATTATTTACATTGCTTTTAAAATCGTTCTGTGTGACACGAAAAAAATGGCGAAATCGTGTTGGTGAACACGAATCAATAGATTAATTTCGTGACTATAACACGAAATGCCGTGAGACTGTGTTGGATATATAGCTCCTCTGCGGGCTCTGTGTCAGGTCACTGCCTGAAAACAAAAGCCCAGTTGTGGTACCGCTGCTGAAGGAAACCCACATCTGGTTCACATTGGGGTGAAATTGCCTCTATAGTGCCATGTGGCTGCATAACGACGGTTTTCAACTTTCACCTTTTTTGCGGTGGTCTTCCATCTGTAAAGAGGACAAAGCTGATATCATCCCAAGAGAGATGGATTAATTAGGTCTCTTTTTACCTCGTTTTTTAAATGAACAAAGCAAAGAGCGTTGTGTCCAAACATCTGGACCTGAGTCTTGCTTTGACAAACAGGTGAACAAAACTCAGATTCGGCTCAATATCAAGAATCCAGTCCTCAAAACTAAAGTCGGCATTAAATCTGAACTTCATCAAATAAACCCCGCATTACTGAGTGATACCGAGGGGGAAAATAACTACAAACACCAGTGAGTTCGCTTTTCCAGGATTCTGATGAAACCCATATGGAGATCCAACATTCCTCCGCTCAGGTTGCAAACCGTGTCCATTACTTATTATGTCTCGATCTAATCCAACAATCTTCATAGTACGTCTGAAAAACACGTCCAAGAAAAAGCCATCATCATGTTACAGAGACTAATTCAATCAACACCTTATGGTCCAGTTAGACAGTACTGGGCTGTCAGTCAAATGTAACATGGAAATAATATAATGTCTGTAAATTCAGCGCCGCTAAGCTAAAGGTGGCTAATGTTGGGCTATAAAGGAACTACAGCACGGTCACATGACTTCACGTCACCACCGCTAAGCTAAAGGTGGCTAATGTTGGGCTATGAAGGAACTACAGCACGGTCACATGACTTCACGTCACCACCGCTAAGCTAAAGGAGGCTAATGTTGGGCTATAAAGGAACTACAGCACGGTCACATGACTTCACGTCACCACCGCTAAGCTAAAGGTGGCTAATGTTGGGCTATGAAGGAACTACAGCACGGTCACATGACTTCACGTCACCACCGCTAAGCTAAAGGTGGCTAATGTTGGGCTATAAAGGAACTACAGCACGGTCACATGACTTCACGTCACCACCGCTAAGCTAAAGGTGGCTAATGTTGGGCTATAAAGCAACTACAGCACGGTCACATGACTTCACGTCACCACCGCTAAGCTAAAGGTGGCTAATGTTGGGCTATGAAGGAACTACAGCACGGTCACATGACTTCACGTCACCACCGCTAAGCTAAAGGCGGCTAATGTTGGGCGTGATGACGTTTAGTCGTCTCATTTCAACACAGTCTCACGGCATTTCGTGTTATAGTCACGAAATTAATCTATTGATTAGTGTTCACCAACACGATTTAGCAAATTTTTTCGTGTCACACAGAACGATTTTAAAAGCAATGTAAATAATAACAAATTAGAAGGAAAAACAGATAAAAAAAAATACAGATTTCAGTATTCTGACACAGAACGATTTTAGAAGCAATGTATTTATATTGGTAGTATGTTTCGTGCCTGCACCAAATAATAACAAATTAGAAGGAAAAAAAGATGACAAAAAATACAGATTTCAGTATTCTGAGGCTCTGAGCCATTTCTTTTCCTCACTGACGGCAAAAAAAGTCAGACATTATACAATTTAAAATAAAAGGGATAGGGTTAGGCTTAGGGTAAGATATTGAGTAAGAACATGTTTTTATGAACCACACAGCTTCCGGTCTTCCAAGACCCGACCGGACAAAAAGACGTGGTGCAGGCACGAAACATACTACCAATAGAAATGCATTGCTTTTAAAATCGTTCTGTGTGACACGAAAGAAATGCGAAAATCGTGTTGGTGAACACGAATCAATAGATTAAATTAATTTCGTGACTATAGCACGAAATGCCGTGAGACTGGGTTGCTCATTTAGACACTTGTTAGCAACCGCCGTTTATAAATCCACCAGTGGGTTATTTACTGACATATTTTATGTCTTGAAACCAAACGTACCCCAAAAAAACACACAGATGGTGTAACAGGAAATACTATGATGCTGACTAATTTCTGTGTTCTGGACTCATTCCCGCACCACTCTATTAAATATTAAGATAAGATATAACCCAAAGATGGTTCGGACCATGTCGGTATTTTGTTTCACAGATTTTCTGAACTTTCTACCTCTCTTTTTTATATTTATTAAACCACATAGCACATTCAGCACATCTGGTCCTGCCTGTGGGATCAAAGCTAGCTGTCACCTATAAGACTCGCTGCTGCAATTAATCTGCTGAAAGCCATGCCTGTAATAACTGTGATCTGGGTGTTTCTACAGGTGGATTACAAAGCGGATGAATGGCTGATGAAGAACATGGATCCTCTGAACGACAACGTGGCCACGCTGCTGCACCAGTCGACGGACAAGTTTGTGGGAGAGCTCTGGAAAGATGGTGAGACTCATCGAGTTTTTAATCATTCAAAAGTATATTCTGCAGTATGCATTAACACGGTATAGCTACAGAGTGCTGCAGTGATGGTGCATGCAGGTGTGAATGCGTAATCTATACCTTTAAAACACTTTCCATAAAGGCAAAAAAAGATGTGTACTTTTTAAATAACTGGAAATTACACACAGATCTGCAAATATTAATAAAATATATACAAATAAAATGCAATACTACACATTAAAACATAGATTATGGTCTGTTCACACAAATAATATTGAGACAAATCTATACACCATTAGCTAATAACCCAACACTGGCTTAAATAATAACAATGCTTTTATAATATGCATGCATTATTGATTTACTCCTTTAATCAATGAAAGCGTGTGTGTGTGTGTGTGTGTGTGTGTGTGTGTGTGTGTGTGTGTGTGTGTGTGTGTGTGTGTGTGTGTGTGTGTGTGTGTGTGTGTGTGTGTGTGTGTGTGTGTGTGTGTGTGTGTGTGTGTGTGTGTGTTTCCCCCCTCTCTCTGACTGTGTGTGTGTGTGTGTGTGTGTGTGTTTCCCCTCTCTCTGGTGTGTGTGTGTGTGTGTGTGTGTGTGTGTGTGTGTGTGTTTCCCCCCTCTCTCTGACTGTGTGTGTGTGTGTGTGTGTTTCCCCTCTCTCTGGTGTGTGTGTGTGTGTGTGTGTGTGTGTGTTTTCCCCTCTCTCTGGTGTGTGTGTGTGTGTGTGTGTGTGTGTGTGTGTGTGTGTTTCCCCCCTCTCTCTGACTGTGTGTGTGTGTGTGTGTGTGTGTTGTGTGTGTGGTGTGTGTGTGGTGTGTGTGTGTGTGTGTGTGTGTGTGTGTGTGTGTGTGTGTGTGTGTGTGTGTGTGTGTGTGTGTGTGTGTGTGTGTGTGTGTGTGTGTGTGTGTGTGTGTGTGTGTGTGTGTTTCCTCTCTCTCTCTGTGCGTCTCTGCTGCTGCAGACATTCAGACGTTTCAGAGAGCTTCTTTCTATGACAATGTGTCGGGGCTCCAGGAAGCTCCAGGTGACTTTAAATAACTCTTCTCTTCATCCTCTGTGCTGTCCTGGCTGCACTGTGCAAACATCTACACAAACAAACCTCTCCTTATGGCTTTGCATGGCTGTAAAAACCAACACATCTCATCCTACTATAAAATATCGCCTCTTTTAGTTATTCCAACAACTTGAATGAAAGGCAGCAGCGTGCAAAAATAAACAGTGTTAGAAGTAGTACCTAAAAAGTGCTTTTTTATGAATAAATAAAATGGAGACCTTTGTAGTCCATAGAAGATTAAAGACTACAATTCCCAACTCCTTAGCCTATTAAGTTTTAGCGTTATTGTTGTATCTAAGAAACAAAAATATGTTTTCTTATCATTTTACTTGAGTTTTTCGCCCATTTTCTTTGTTGGTGCTGATGAACAACTCAAACCAAACAGTACTGCGATTTGGATATTGCACTCTCTCTTTTCTACATTCATGTGAATATCACTTTGCTTTGATGCATTCTTCCCATTTATCAGTGGACCAGCCTCATCAAACCTGCACTGATCTGTTTAAATCGTCTCCTCTCTGTTTTCCTTCTCTCCAGTGGACCGGATCGTGGGTCTGGACCAGGTTTCGGGGATGAACGAGACGGCGTTCGGTGCCGCCTATAAGACCAAGAAGGGGATGTTCCGGACCGTGGGTCAGCTGTACAAGGAGCAGCTGTCCAAGCTCATGGCCACGCTGAGGAACACCAACCCCAACTTCGTCCGCTGCATCATCCCCAACCACGAGAAGAGGGTGAGACCGGAGATCCTCACAGAGACTCAAAGTGGAAGATTTATAGTCATTTGCACTAAAGTCGTTTTTGGCAACAACTATTTGAAGTCCCTCCAGTATAGAATACACTTAAGGCACTTAAGAAATAAGAAAGTATAATAGAGTGGTGCAGGATTAAATACTAAAACCCAAAATGAGTCAGCATTTCCTCACTTCCTGTCCCCTGGTCTGGAAGTCAATGTTTTTTAACTGTGTTCTTGGTTATTATCCTGAAATCAGAGACACAACACAAGCTGAGATTTGTATTCTACGACATGAAATAGGTCGTAGAAATACCCCACTGATGGATTTAAAAACGGTGGTTGCTAACAAGTGTCTAAATGAGACGACTAAACGTCATATAGCCCAACATTAGCCACCTTTAGCTTAGCGGTGGTGACAAGAAGTCATGTGACCGTGCTGTAGTTCCTTTATAGCCCAACATTAGCCACCTTTAGCTTAGCGGTGGTGACGAGAAGTCATGTGACCGTGCTGTAGTTCCTTTATAGCCCAACATTAGCCACCTTTAGCTTAGCGGTGGTGACGTGAAGTCATGTGACCGTGCTGTAGTTCCTTTATAGCCCAACATTAGCCACCTTTAGCTTAGCGGTGGTGACGTGAAGTCATGTGACCGTGCTGTAGTTCCTTTATAGCCCAACATTAGCCGCCTTTAGCTTAGTGGTGGTGACGTGAAGTCATGTGACCAGGTATTAGCTTAGCAGTGGTGTTTTTTTACTGAAACCCAAATCAATTTCAATTTTAACTTTTCTTTTTCAGGCTGGTAAACTGGACCCTCACCTGGTTCTGGACCAGTTGAGGTGTAATGGAGTTCTGGAGGGGATCCGTATCTGCAGACAGGGTTTCCCAAACCGCATCGTCTTCCAGGAGTTCAGACAGAGGTACGTTAAATATCATAATATAAAAACACATATGAAAGTATTATTTTCATATGTAAATAAAAACAGTTATCTATGTATTATTTTATCTATGTATTACAATATGGAAATTTTTACTTCTTATGTTTAAACAAATATTAGTATTATTTGTCTTTTTTTTTTTAAAAATAATTGTATTTTTATTTATTTTTTTATCTTTTATTGAACATTTTAACTTGGAAATGGAGCAACTGTCACAGAACCCACTATTTTTCCAGGATAAATAAAGTATTTATTCCCATTTTTTATACTTTATATAGAAAATATATAAACATAAATAAATAATACATTTCAAAAGTAGAACAAATGATTTGTGTGTTATCATTTTATTCTGACGTGTCTCTCTGCTCTGTGTCCAGGTATGAGATCCTCACTCCCAACGCCATTCCCAAAGGCTTCATGGACGGAAAGCAGGCCTGTGAGAGGATGGTGAGGAATGCAGTGCCTCTACATTTACTGAAGTGAGACGTCTTGAGTACTTCTTCCAACACCTCTCTCTGTTTCTGGCAGATCAAAGCCCTGGAGCTCGACCTGAACCTCTTCCGGATCGGTCAGAGTAAAATCTTCTTCAGAGCCGGAGTGCTGGCTCACCTGGAGGAGGAGCGGGACCTGAAGATCACCGACATCATCATCTACTTCCAGGCCGTCTGCCGCGGATACCTGGCACGCAAGTAAGACATTTAAAGAGTCTAAGGCAATTATTACATTTTCTAAGAACTTCCTCATTTAAGACTAGTTTCTGTATAAGCTTCCCGTATAAAAAGACTCTAAGGCAGGGGTGTCAAACTCAAGGCCCGACTTCATTTGATGTGGCTCCCCAAGAGCTTGGAAAGAATAAAATACGTTTATTATACGGTTACATGCCACTTTACAGAAGCACTTTGCCTATAAACTACATGTCCCACAATGCATCTCATTTTGTGACATGCGCACTGAAGAGACTTGCAATGATTTGCCCTAGACTTCTGCTTTCAGACGTAGTTAATTATGAAGTTATTACCCTATCCGATAATAATCCAATGCAGAGGCAGTAATGGAATATAATACATTATTTTATATATATTATATATTTATATATGTATTTTTATATATTCTTAAAGTTACAACCGGCCCTTTGAGTGCAACCATAACGCTGATGTGGCCCGCGATGAAATTGAGTGCTCTACTGGGAACAGTTTAACCATCATGGATCCACATGATGGTTTTTTTGGCGACCTCTCACCTTAAATTGACCGGAATTTTTTCTGCGGATTGATATGACTGCACATAGTCCCCTTGTTCCTCCTTAGTTATCTTTAGCAATGGTCTGTTAGCGGAAAATAGCAGACTGCAGAATGTCCGAAATTGACCAATCAGCATCCAGTTTGACACCCCTGGTCTAAGGAATTTGCTGTCATGTGCACAATAACTACTGGGTACTTTTGCAATAAATGTCAATGTTTTTTATTTCTTCAGGTCCTTTGCGAAGAAGCAGCAGCAGCTCAGTGCTCTGAAGGTCCTGCAGAGGAACTGTGCTGCCTACCTGAAGCTGAAACACTGGCAGTGGTGGAGGCTCTTCACCAAGGTGTGTGTGTGTGTGCATGTCAGTGTTTAAACAAATCAGTTGAAGTCCTACAAGTCAGCAGTAGTCGCTCTCATCGATGCAACAAGAAACAAGTCGCCACACTGTGAGAACAGCGCTCCGTTAGAGAGGCTTCCATTGTTCAATGTCAGGTTTTATGCAAAATCTATTAGACAAATCTCTCTACTAATAATGTCCGGTAAGAATAGATCCTCCTAAGTTTGAAGTGTATCACAAATCCTCTGAAAGAGAGTCAGCAGCGCCGCAGCTCTCATTGATAAAACAAGACGCCAACGATGGAGGACAGCGCCATCCTACCTCGTCAAAGTCGAGGGCCTTTAAAGTTTTTTTTCACTTTTTAGGAATCTTTATTCCACTCATATTTATCCAGTGGCCTTAAATCTTTTGAGATGAAAGGTCTAATGAAGTGTTATCTTTCTAAAAAGGTTCAAAAAGCTCATATTAGAGTCTAATTCATGTAAATTGTCACAGTTTTGCTTTGTCATGATTTCTTTTAAATATATACTCTACTTCTATGAAAATGATCTAATCTGTTGTAATCTCTTCATACATTGTGACGTCACAAACATGTCTGCTGATCACTTAAAGGTGGGGTAGGTAAGTTTGAGAAACCGGCTCGAGATCGCTAGAATTTGAAAATACACAGCCAGAAAAAATCTGCCCCTTCCTTATAGAGCCCCTCCTCCAACACACACGAACGCGCACATGACCAATGAGGGCACGAGATAAGTTTGTGCACAGATGGAAGGCTGACAGGCAGGTAGGCCATCCAGTTATTTTAGCCGGGCCGGCTCAGATGATTGGTCGTGCTTTTTACAGTACTACGGCTTCCAGAGATGACATCTTTTTATGGATTTTTTGTCAAAGCACTTCAGATATTCATTGCTATCGGGATGTTAAGAGCATTCCATGGAATATAACAAAAAGTGTTTCTGAAGTGAATTACCTACCCCACCTTTAAGTTGTTGTTCAGGTAAATGTATTTTATAATCCTTTAAAGCCTCCGGTTGGAGAGGCTTCAACGGCAAATCATCATAAGGGATTTCAAAGATATCTATCTGTAAAAACAGAAAAATAAAAACATAATATTTGACCAGAATTTACCCCATTTTTCCGGTACATTAAAATCTTCCCTTTTTATTTGTTATTATTATTACTATATAGTATATATTTGTTTTCTTTTCTTTCCCTTCTATTTGATGTTTCTCATTGAGGCCACACCTCAGGTCATCAGGATTATAATGTATTATTCTTATTAATTTTCTCTCTGTGCTTTTATTTAAGTAATTGGTATGTAAACTGAGATATACGTAGATATCTTGCTACATGATTAAGGTGAGATTATTGTCACCCATGGAGAGATGTTCGTTATATGTGCAGTAACTAGTCTGCACACATTTGAGTGTGTATGCGGGTGTATGTTGTATGTATGTATGTTATGTCTAAATGTTTGCAAAAATGACATAAAAAGAGTATTAAAGAAAATAAAAAGTTCCCCAGACACGATGACGTTCACAGAAAATGCTGGTACATGTATTTTGTCACAGGTGACTCTAGAGGTCATTAATATCCCACATATTGATCTGTTGCAGGTGAAGCCTCTGCTGCAGGTGACCCGGCAGGAGGAGGAGATGCAGGCGAAGGACGAGGAGCTGGTGAAGGTGAAGGAGAAGCAGAGCAAGGTGGAGGGAGAGATGCTGGAGATGGAGAAGAAACAACAGCAGGTACGTCACACACCCACACGTTACAGATCAGTATTATTATTAGGTATAGAGACCATTTGTTTGTGTTGTGTCAACAGTATGTAACAAAATGTATACCTAGAATCAGAAACGTTATGTTTAACGTTATTGTTTGCATCTAAGAAACAATAAGAAGTTTTCTTATCATTTTATTTGAGTTTCGCCTCTTTATTTGTATTTTTAAAGTCGTGTTTCGCCCATTTTCTTTGTTGGTGCCGATGAAACAACTTAAATCTTATATGGATTAAACTCACAAAATGCATTGCGGTGGAAATGTCAATTTGAAAAGGCGTCTAAAGTGGCTTAAAGAAACCGAGGAAGATGGACAAGACAATATGTGCAATCAACCATGAGGAAACAAACTCGAAACGGCAAGACCATTAGCTCCAAATATCCATATCTATTAATATCTACGCTATAACTTGCAGGTACACCCGCCAAATGTAGATGTTATTTCAAGGATGCATGATGGAGGTTTTTAATTGGTTAGTTGGTGGAGGAGAAGAACATCCTGCAAGAATATTAGCTTCAAATAAGCCAATTCTATTCATATCTAAGCTATAACTTACATATCATATTCTATTTACATGTATATATACTTTTTGCATTGTTGGAGGAGCTCAGGTCAGAAGAATTTCATTGCCATTTCTACACTGTAGCTTTGACAATAGAACCTTTGAGTTTGAATTTGAGGTACCCCAGCCAAAGCAAACTATGTAGATGTTATTCGAGGATGCATGATGGAGGTTTTGATGTCCGTGCAGTTGGTGGAGGAGAAGAACATCCTGGCGGAGCAGCTGCAGGCGGAGACGGAGCTGTTTGCCGAGGCCGAGGAGATGAGATCTCGTCTGGCCTCCAAGAAGCAGGAGCTGGAGGAGATCCTCCACGACCTGGAGTCCCGTCTGGAGGAGGAGGAGGAGAGGAGCCAGAGCACCGTGAACGAGAAGAAGAAGATGCAGTCACACATCCAGGTGAACATCTGGCTGAGGGATACCGAAACACTATGGTTTCACTTCAAAATATGACTTTTTCGAATGATACCTATATGACTGTTAAAACCACTGTATATTTATAAGAATATACACGCTATTTATTTTATCGTTTCATTGCACTAATGTACTTTTAACTACCTATGTTTATATGAAAATATTTATTTTGTTAATTTTTGTCTTTCCTCCCTGTGTAGGACCTGGAGGAGCAGCTGGACGAGGAGGAGGCCGCCCGGCAGAAACTGCAGCTGGAGAAAGTGACGACTGAAGCCAAGATGAAGAAACACGAGGAGGACATTCTGCTGCTGGAGGACCAGAACTCCAAGTTCACTAAGGTGAGGGTCTGCATTCAGGCTGAAGAGAGGGGCAGGAATGAGTCCTAAAACCCGGGAATGAGTCATAATGTTAGCACTTCCTGTTCCCCATCTTGAAGTCAATGGTTTTCTAATTGTGTGTTTGGTTGTTAGCCTAAAATAAGGTCTGTGGTTAACAAAAGCTGAAGAAATGTTTGTGCTACTTCATCAAATACGTCAGTAAATACCCCACTGGTGGATTTAAAAACGGCGGTTGCTAACAAGTGTATAAATGAGACGACTAAACGTCATCACGTCCAACATTAGCCGCCTTTAGCTTAGCGGTGGTGACGTGAAGTCATGTGACCGTGCTGTAGTTCCTTTATAGCCCAACATTAGCCACCTTTAGCTTAGCGGTGGTGACGTGAAGTCATGTGACCGTGCTGTAGTTCCTTTATAGCCCAACATTAGCCACCTTTAGCTTAGCGGTGGTGACGTGAAGTCATGTGACCGTGCTGTAGTTCCTTTATAGCCTAATGTTAGCTTTTTACTTCAGAAATCATAAAGTGGTGTTAATATGTGGAGAGAAACGTGTAAGAATCATAAACGTTTGCTTGTTAAACAGATTACTTTCTGACAAAATCACATGGAACAATCATATTTTCTTTTCGTGGAGAGAACCAGGGAGATGCTGCCTTCAGGGTCCACTACAGAAATACGTCATCACTGCACCGCTCTGTGCTAACCTGCCTTTATCTCCCTCCTTCAGGAAAAGAAGCTGTTGGACGACCGCGTCAACGAGATGACCTCGAAGCTCGCTGAAGAGGAAGAGAAAGCCAAGAACCTGAGCAAGGTCAAGAACAAGCAGGAGATCATGATGGTCGACCTGGAAGGTAAAGAATTCAAGTACAATACATAATAATAATAATGTAATAATAATAATCACCTTTCATACAATAAGTGCAGCTCAAAGTGCTTCACATAGACATCTCACAGAACATTGATATCACACAGAATACAGTTAGTCAGTAAAAGACATACAAACAAACTAAAAATAGCATACAGTCGACATGTAAAAAATACATTCAGATTAAAGGTACAACGATGAAATTGTGCATTAAAAGGAGGATAGTGCAATCACACAATCAGGTGAGAGGTTAAAATGAGAGTGCAGCAGAGAGCAGGAGTTCTGCTTCACACAAATCCTCAATGAAAATACATTTCTCTAACCCATCATATAATCTCTTTTCGACTTCAGAGAGACTGAAGAAGGAGGAGAAGACCCGTCAGGAGCTGGAGAAGGCGAAGAGGAAGCTGGACGGGGAAACCACCGACTTCCAGGACCAGATCTCTGAGCTCCAGACTCAGCTAGACGAGCAGAAAGGTCAGCTGGTGAAGAAGGAGGACGAGCAGCAGCTGATGCAGACCAGGTAGGAGAAAGAGGAGAGGAGCTCAATGGCATAAATTCAAACTGGTCCTCCAACAGGAAGTATGCATCATCCTGATTGACCTGACACTACATACTGATATATACCTGAACATCAGCAGGAGAGGACTCTTTAAAGTAGAGACACTACATACTGATATACACCTGAACATCAGCTGGAGAGGACTCTTTAAAGTAGAGACACTACATACTGATATATACCTGAACATCAGCTGGAGAGGACTCTTTAAAGTAGAGACACTACATACTGATATACACCTGAACATCAGCTGGAGAGGACTCTTTAAAGTAGAGACACTACATACTGATATACACCTGAACATCAGCAGGAGAGGACTCTTTAAAGTAGAGACACTACATACTGATATACACCTGAACATCAGCAGGAGAGAACTCTTTAAAGTAGAGACACTACATACTGATATACACCTGAACATCAGCAGGAGAGGACTCTTTAAAGTAGAGACACTACATACTGATATACACCTGAACATCAGCAGGAGAGGACTCTTTAAAGTAGAGATACTACATACTGATATACACCTGAACATCAGCAGGAGAGGACTCTTTAAAGTAGAGACACTACATACTGATATACACCTGAACATCAGCAGGAGAGGACTCTTTAAAGTAGAGACACTACATACTGATATACACCTGAACATCAGCAGGAGAGGACTCTTTAAAGTAGAGACACTACATACTGATATACACCTGAACATCAGCAGGAGAGGACTCTTTAAAGTAGAGACACTACATACTGATATACACCTGAACATCAGCAGGAGAGGACTCTTTAAAGTAGAGACACGACATGTCTACTGTTCGAAAAAATAGTAGACATGTTTATTTGATTATAACGTTTTTTAAAGAGATGTTGATTTTCTTGCCTCTGTATTTAAACTCTAGAGATGGAGTGTGTAGGGGTTGGATTGGAAAAGGTCTAATGAGTGTGACATAACATTTTTTGTGAGCTAAATCTGGCTTTAAGAGCTCTGAAGTTGAGTCATTGAGCTTGTGCTTCACAAAGTGAGTCAGTCTGGATAACATATCTGTACGCAGCGCTCATCAGAACAAAACACGACACCTGCTGTTTTATATCCAGCCTGCAATCAGACGGACTGATCTTATCATCTTATAAAATAAAACAGAACAGCCTCGGAGCTTTCCTCCGTGTTGACCTGCCGTCTGTATTCACCCTCTGACTCTCACTGCATGGGAATGTGTTTACAAAGTTTGAGCGAATCACTGCTGTGTGTAATCAGTGACTTTAATAATGTACATATGAGACAATGGGCCCTGGGACACAGACATATGGAGAGCCCCGTTGTTTTGAATCTTCTTGTAGTTAAGATTGCATCTCCCTGTCATTTAAAACTATCTCCCAGTTATTTTTGATCCATTGGTATATAGGAAGATAGTTTGGAAAATGGTGTAAAATGACCATACCAAGTTTGATAACGATTTTAAATGTCCTTTTTGGTTTAATGTTTGGTTTAAATTTATATAAAACAAAGAAAAGCATGGATTTAAGAGGCCTAATTAATCTGTTTTTTACATTCTTACTTGATGAATTACTTTCACTTTGTCAACAAACTAGTGATTAGTCAACCTGTTTTCATTTTCATTATCAATTAATCCTCTTGGTTACTTTCTCGGTTATTCCTTTAGTCCATTAAGCGCCAACAAGAGTGAGAAATGTGTCTCAAAGTCCACGTTTGTTGTTGTTGTCCAAATGCCAAAATGTTTGCGTCTATTATATCAAACACAAAACGTAAGAAAATCTCACGTAACATTTGGCGATTAAAAAAATAAGATAGTAGCTCTCAGACTCATGTTGGTTTCTGTTGTTGCTGTTTGTCTTGTTGTGGTCTTAATGTGGTTATGTGTTCATTTTGAGTCCCTCTGTGTTTGGTTTGTACATATTCTTACAGCATGGAGCTCCTTTAATAAGAGAGTCCTTTAAAAAGCAGCTGAAGCATCAACTGCTTTACGTACCTGTGTGTCTGCTGCCACCTGGTGGAGACTTTACACACAGGCAACATCCACTCAGACTAATACATGGGTTTTTTTATAGTATTAATTTATCAATAAACTAAAAAGTAGCAATACAAAGGTATTCAATAGGTATTTTTTGACATATATATGTAAAACTCAACAAGAAGCACCAATAAAATAACTCCAAACTTATTTTTGTGGAAAATTGCACTTAGTTTCCAGTCATTTAAAACTATCTCCCAGTTATTTTCTGTCAAATAATTGATTGGTAAATAGGAAAATGTGTAAAATGACCATACCAAGTTTCTCAAAGTCCAAGATAACGATTTTAAATGTCCTTTTTGGGTAAATATTTGTTTAAAATTATATAAAACAAAGAAAAGCAGGGATTCAAGAGGCCCTAAATCATCTGTTTCTGACATGTTTACTTGATGAATTACATATAAAACTGTATAAAAATGTATTCAATAGGTATTTCTTGACATATATATGTAAAAATGAACAAGCAGCTCTAATAAAACAAACTCAGGCACGTCTTATTTTTGTGGTAAAATGCCCCTTCGTTTCCAGGTTTTATTTTCCCATCATCTCAGTATTTTGTCTCACTTTCCTTCTGAGATTCTCATGCATGTTCTTGGTTGTTCTCCATCAGAGGCGAGGACGAGGTGAGCCAGAAGAACAACGCTCTGAAGAACGTGCGGGAGATGCAGGCCTCGCTGAGCGAGCTGCAGGAGGACCTGGAGTCGGAGAAGATCGCCCGGAACAAAGCGGAGAAACTGAAGCGGGATCTGAGCGAGGAGCTGGAGGCGCTGAAGACGGAGCTGGAGGACACGCTGGACACCACGGCCGCTCAGCAGGAGCTCAGGTAACTCTACTTTACACATTTATATCAGAGCAGAGATGGCACGAGTACACATATCCTTTACTCAAGTAGAAGTACAGATACTCATGTTTAAAAATACTCTAGTAAAAGTAGAAGTACTGACTAAACTTCTTAAGTAAAAGTAAAGAGGGCTTTGAAATGTACTTAAGTAAAAAGTACCCATAACTAGCAGCTGTTTTAAAGAGTACCTGACCTCCCTTTATATTAATAGAACAATAATGTCATTGTTAGCTAATGAATGTTTCCATGCTGAACAACGGCAACATGACAACGTTTTCATTGGTCCCTCTTCTTTAGAGAAGACCAGGAAATGATGGATACACGGATCGTGTTCAAATCAATAGGCACGCAATGACTCTAAATAATAATGATCACGCCACCAAACACACATTCAAACTAAAGGAACCAGCCTGTTTGGGAAATGTGAGAAGTAGAAAGTACAGGTATTTGGGTTCAACATGTAAGAAGTAGAAAGTACAGGTATTTGAGTTCAACATGTAAGAAGTAGAAAGTACAGGTATTGGGTTCAAAATGTAAGAAGTAGAAAGTACAGGTATTTGTGTTCAACATGTAAGAAGTAGAAAGTACAGGTATTTGTGTTCAACATGTGAGAAGTAGAAAGTACAGGTATTTGTGTTCAACATGTAAGAAGTAGAAAGTACAGGTATTTGGGTTCAACATGTAAGAAGTAGAAAGTACAGGTATTTGTGTTCAACATGTAAGAAGTAGAAAGTACAGGTATTTGTGTTCAACATGTAAGAAGTAGAAAGTACAGGTATTTGTGTTCAACATGTAAGAAGTAGAAAGTACAGGTATTTGTGTTCAAAATGTAAGAAGTCAAAGTAAAAAGTCGTCAGAAAAATAAGTAGTGGAGTAAAGTACTGATACCAGAAACATGTACTTAAGTACAGTAACAAAGTATTTGTACTCATCAAAAGTTCCTGCTCTCCTCGTGTCTCTCTGAGTCTCCATTGCTTCAGAAGTTTCCATCACACTACCTTACACATTTATATCAGAGACACTAGGGGGGTCTAGTGGTGTAGAGTACATCTACTGTAGCTCATTACCTATGGGTGTCCCTGCTCTCTGTAGGACGAAGCGCGAGCAGGAAGTGACGGAGCTGAAGAAAAACATTGAGGAGGAAACGAAGAACCACGAGGGTCAGATCCAGGAGATGAGGCAGAGACACGGCACCATCCTGGAGGAGCTGACCGAGCAGCTGGAGCAGGCCAAGAGGGTAACATAAGAGTACAAATAACTTTATTGACACAGCCATAATGATGTACAGTATGCCAAATCTCAATAAAGAATGTCGTCTTCTACTTCTTCAAAGCATTGTAATCTTAAACTGATTCAACCCAAAACATCCCCCTAAACAGAGCAGCTCAGTCTCATGTTGTGGTAAACATTATGTCCGTAATCTACAAATCTATTTATCTATTTGTTGTTTTTGATCGTGATCAGTTCAAGGCCAACCTGGAGAAGACGAAGCAGAGCCAGGAGACGGCCAACAAGGATCTGCTGGGCGAGGTGAAGCTTCTGCAGCAGAACAAGACCGAGTCTGAGCACAAGAGGAAGAAGGTGGAGGCGCAGCTGCAGGAGTTCATGGCCCGGGTCACTGAGGGGGAGAAGGCTAAGGGGGAGCTGGCCGAGAGGACTCACAAACTGCAGGTAAACACATCAATAACTACAGGTAAACACATCAATAATTACAGGTAAACACATCAATAACTACAGGTAAACACATCAATAATTACAGGTAAACACATCAATAACTACAGGTAAACACATCAATAACTGCAGGGGAATCACACACTACAGGTAAACACACACTGCAGGTAAACACATCAATAACTACAGGTAAACACACAAACTGCGGGTAAACACAAACTACTGCAGTGATCAATCCCTCCAATATCATTAATCATCTGCAACATCAGTGAAAATAATTGCCGTCTATTTGGTTATTTTTTCCAAATCGTGCATCCCTAACAGATCATTTGATTACATTTAAAACATACATTCATTCTACTGTTTGTCCATTTTTATTAGAATATATTTCAAAATGCATTTGATTTACGTTGAAAACCTCTGTGTTTCCAGAGTGAGCTGGACAACGTGTCCTCTGTCCTGGAGGATTCAGAGAGGAAGGGGATCAAGATGGCCAAAGACGTGACTGGACTGGAGGGTCAGCTGCAGGACACACAGGTGAGAAACACAATCATTATCAAACACACAGGTGAGAAACTGATTAATTATCAATCACACAGGTGAGAAACACAATCATTATCAAACACACAGGTGAGAAACACAATCATTATCAATCACACAGGTGAGAAACACAATCATTATCAATCACTCAGGTGAGAAACAGAGTCATTATCAATCACACAGGTGAGAAACTGAGTCATTATCAATCACACAGGTGAGAAACACAATCATTATCAATCACACAGGTGAGGAACTGAGTCATTTTCAATCACACAGGTGAGGAACTGAGTCATTTTCAATCACACAGGTGAGGAACTGAGTCATTATCAATCACACAGGTGAGGAACTGAGTCATTATCAATCACACAGGTGAGGAACACAATCATTATCAATCACACAGGTGAGAAACACAATCATTATCAATCACACAGGTGAGAAACAGAGTCATTATATAGATATATATAGAGCGAGAGAGAGAGAGAGAGAGAGAGAGAGCGAGAGAGAGAGAGAGAGAGAGAGAGACACACACACACGCACACACACACACACACACACACACACACACACACACACACACACACACACACAGAGAGACACACAGAGACAGAGAGAGAGAGACCAGACATAAAATACAATACTCAAAATACTTTAAAAAGTGGAAAAACAATTAACAATTTAAAATCAAATACAAACATTTAAAAAAAGTATATCAAATATAAACAAAATAAAATATTCTGGATAATTCAAATAAATAGTTAAAAACATGTGTTTTATAAGAAAGAAACTCAAGCTGCAGCCGTGAGTTCTCCTTTGTGTCCCTGTCCCTGTGAATCTAACTGTAAACATATGACCGTTTGTTGTGCAGGAGCTGCTGCAGGAGGAGACGCGTCAGAAGCTGAACCTCAGCGGGAGGAACCGTCAGCTGGAGGAGGAGAAGAGCGCTCTGCAGGAGCAGCAGGAGGAGGAGGAGGAGGCGCGCAGGAACCTGGAGAAACAGATGCTCAGCGTGCAGGCGCAGGTACTTACTACTTCTTTATTAGAGACAGTCTGGCTGCAGGAGCACGTAAACAAGGCACGATGGAATACATAATAAACACACCGCTGTTTCAGATATATTTTTATAGAATATCTACAAATTACACAAATATAAAATAATAAAATAAAACCTGAGATTTTTTTTTCCTTTTTCTCCTGACTTTTTGATTGTTATTATTATTATGTATTAAGTATTATTAGTATTGTTATTTTTTTATTATATCATATTTTTACTGATTTATTGATTGTTATTTTATTATCAGTATTAATTGTATTTGTTTTTCCGGATTTGTTGACTGTTTATTGTTTATATTTTTTATTGTTTTATTTTGTTTTTACCAGATTTTGTATTGTTTTCTCATTTATTATTATAATTTATAAAAAAAATTATCATTATTTTTATTTTTATTTCTTATTGGTGTTATTCATATAATTAGTATTAGTTTTTTTCATTTATTATTATAATTTATTCATTTTTTTCTCATTTTTATTTTTATTTCATATAATTAGTATTAGTTTTTTTCATTTCTCCTGATTTTTGTATTGTTATTTGATGTACTATAGTTTAAAATGTATTTCAAAATAGCAAAAGCATAGGATACTCATTACATTATATAAGTGTGCAAAGTAGTGGCACTTTTAAAACATTTATTTTAATTCAACAAGGTTAATTTTGAGTATAATATATACAAACTAATGAATTAGGGATATTGCAAGGGAACTTCAGAGAGGGTTAAAAGAAAAAAGAGAAACTCAAAAGGCTTGAACGACTTCCTGTGCCCCTCCTTTTGAGTGTGTTGGGGTCTGATGTAGAAATAAAGAACATTTTGTCATTTTTGATTGTAACCTCTGCTGTTCCTGCAGCTGTCGGAGAGCAAGAAGAAGCTGGAGGAGGACGTGGGGGCCATGGAGGGTCTGGAGGAGACGAAGAAGAGGCTCCTGAAGGACCTGGAGCTGGCCGGCCAGCGTCTGGAGGAGAAGACCCTCGGCTTCGACAAGATGGAGAAGACAAAGACCCGTCTGCAGCAGGAGCTGGACGACCTCACCGTGGACCTGGACCACCAGAGGCAGACCGTCAGCTGCCTGGAGAAGAAGCAGAAGAAGTTCGACCAGGTAGATATAAATATATATATTTAATATACATGGTGAAGGTAGTACTCAGATCGTGTACTTGAGTAAAAGTAGAAGTACTCAGATCTGGTACTTGAGTAAAAGTAGAAGTACTCAGATCTGGTTCTTGAGTAAAAGTAGAAGTACTCAGATCTGGTACTTGAGTAAAAGTAGAAGTACTCAGATCTGGTACTTGAGTAAAAGTAGAAGTACTCAGATCTTGTACTTGAGTAAAAGTAGAAGTACTCTGATCTTGTACTTGAGTAAAAGTAGAAGTACTCAGATCGTGTGAAGCCTGGAGAAGAAGCAGAAGAAGTTTGACCAGGACAGAACGCACTTCAAGTAGATAACATATAAATAATATATATATTATGTCTTGCCCTATTTTAATTGTTTTTAATTTGTTTTAAACGGTACGATATTACTTTATTTTCAGATCAATTCTGACATTTTTCTTGCAACACAGCAGCTCCATTTGCAACATTTAACAAAGACAAATATTAAGACAACAATATTTGTCTTTGTTTGATGTTGAAAAAAGAGCTGCTGTGTTTCAACTTTACTAATGTATGTCCTCTATATGTTTATGTTGTTGCCTGTTGTACTTAAGCTCTTCATTGCCATATCTACACTGTAGCTGCTGTACATATGACATTAGAGCTAAATCTTTGAATAGTTCTCACAAAAGGCTGTCTCTGCCTCCTCCTCTGCAGCTTCTGGCCGAGGAGAAGAGCGTGTCGTGTCGTTTCGCAGAGGAGCGAGACCGAGCGGAGGCTGAGGCCCGGGAGAAGGAGACCAAAGCTCTGGCTCTGACCCGAGCGCTGGACGAGGCTCTGGAGGCCAAGGAGGAGCTGGAGAGGAGCAACAAGCAGCTGCGCGCTGACATGGAGGACCTGATGAGCTCCAAGGACGACGTGGGCAAGAACGTGAGTGTGTGGGAGGGTTAAAATATTAAAATATCAATGGTATGCTGCGACAATTCAGTGGATATTTCTTTATTGGTCGTTAGTTCAAAAAGAGACAGCAACACACACAGCTGTAAATGCAGCAGTTAGACACAATGCTATTTTTCTATATAGTTTTTGAAAGAAAAGCGACATAGAGGCTCACAATACAGGCCATACATTTAACAATTTGTATTTTTTTAAGTGTCGGGCAGTGATGGGAATGTTCCGATTTCTTCCCTAGTACTTTGCATTGTTGTCAATAAAGACTCTGGTGGTTCAGAGTAGTGGTAGTGAGCTTTGAGCAAGTTGTTAAACAGTAAGTGATGTGAGAGATGATCATAGTATATCATAGTATGTACTGAATTTGAGCCGCTAAAATTAAGTTTTGAATCTGAGGCACTGTTATTTTGAAAAAACCTATAGCCTATCCCCTGAAACAAAACATCTGCTCAACATTAGACCTTTTTGTTACAGTAATGCATACGGTTTCAGATGAAATTAGATGCAAACAGCATTACTTTACCACGCTGTTAACAGTCTTAATTCCCCCCGCCCTATAGTCTTTGCGTCACGGTGAGGCATTCATTTTTTTTAATCAATCATAACTCCAGGTTCTTGTATTTTGGTCTCACCTGTATCCTCCTCTGATACAAAACATGAGGCTCAACACTAGTTTTGTTATGGTAAAAAACATGCATACTGCTTTAGACACATGGAGTTGTGAGTTCATTAGTCACTTGTGTCACACTTCTACGATGTAAATGAATTAGTCTCACCCCTCTTGTGGTCAGTTATCATTCTCGGTGACAGCTATACAAAACTGGAACTCTCTACCCACTAAGACATACATACATATACCACCTTTACAGCTCACTTAAAAACATGGTTCACTGAGAACCTACACACACTCGTCTGTGTTGGATGTGGCGTGTGTGATACATGTTGTGATCATGGACCCCTCGTTTGTGTGATTGTGACGTGCTGTATGTGACATGTATGTAGTAACGTGTGTTGTTTATTGTTCTCTTTGATCCTTTCGCCTCTATCTACTTGTCTTTCATCCTTTCTTTATAACTAATGCTGTTAATGTATTGTGATTTTAAAAAGGTGTCTATTATCATCTGGACAACAGCTGGAAATGAGCATGTTGGCTAAAGCTGCCCCATTTGTGACAGCTGATGAATGGGGACTGTCCACGACACTATAAACAAACTAACTAAACTCATCTCCTCCTCTTGGTGATGAAGGTGCACGAGCTGGAGAAGTCCAAGCGGACTCTGGACCAGCAGCTGGAGGAGATGAAGACGCAGCTGGAGGAGCTGGAGGACGAGCTGCAGGGGACCGAGGACGCCAAGCTGCGTCTGGAGGTCAACATGCAGGCCATGAAGGCTCAGTACGAGAGAGACCTGTCCGGGAAGGACGAGCAGAACGAAGAGAAGAAGAGAGCGCTCGTCAAACAGGTGATGAGAAACACTCAGAGAAACACTCAGAGAAACACTCAGAGAAACACTTAGAGAAACACTCAGAGAAACACTCAGAGAAACACTTAGAGAAACACTCAGAGAAACACTTAGAGAAACACTCAGAGAAACACTCAGAGAAACACTTAGAGAAACACTCAGAGAAACACTTAGAGAAACACTCAGAGAAACACTTAAAGAAACACTCAGAGAAACACTCGGAGAAACACTCGGAGAAACACTCGGAGAAACACTCGGAGAAACACTCAAAGAAACACTCAGAGAAACACTCAGAGAAACACTCAGAGAAACACTCAGAGAAACACTCAGAGAAACACTCTGAGAAACACTTAAAGAAACACTCAGAGAAACACTCAGAGAAACACGAAACACTCAGAGAAAAACTCAGAGAAAACACTCAGAGAAACACTTAGAGAAACACTCAGAGAAACACTCAGAGAAACACTCAGAGAAACACTCAGAGAAACACGAAACACTCAGAGAAAAACTCAGAGAAAACACTCAGAGAAACACTTAGAGAAACACTTAAAGAAACACTCAGAGAAACACTTAGAGAAACACTCAGAGAAACACTCAGAGAAACACTCAGAGAAACACTCAGAGAAACACGAAACACTCAGAGAAAAACTCAGAGAAAACACTCAGAGAAACACTTAGAGAAACACTCGGATAAACACTCGGAGAAACACTCGGAGAAACACTCGGAGAAGCACTCGGAAAAACACTCGGAGAAACACTCGGAGAAACACTCGGAGAAACACTCGGAGAAGCACTCGGAAAAACACTCGGAGAAACACTCGGAGAAACACTCGGAGAAACACTTAGAGAAACACTCGGATAAACACTCGGAGAAACACTCGGAGAAACACTCTGAGAAACACTCGGAGAAACACTCAGAGAAACACTTAAAGAAACACTTAAAGAAACACTCAGAGAAACACTCAGAGAAACACTTAAAGAAACACTCAGAGAAACACTCAGAGAAACACGAAACACTCAGAGAAAAACTCAGAGAAAACACTCAGAGAAACACTTAGAGAAACACTCAGAGAAACACTTAAAGAAACACTCAGAGAAACACTCAGAGAAACACTTAGAGAAACACTCAGAGAAACACTTAAAGAAACACTCAGAGAAACACTTAGAGAAACACTCAGAGAAACACTCAGAGAAACACTCAGAGAAAGACTTAGAGAAACACTTAGAGAAACACTCAGAGAAACACTTAAAGAAACACTCAGAGAAACACTCAGAGAAACACTTAAAGAAACACTCAGAGAAACACTCAGAGAAACACTTAAAGAAACACTCAGAGAAACACTCAGAGAAACACTTAAAGAAACACTCAGAGAAACACTTAAAGAAACACTCAGAGAAACACTCAGAGAAACACTTAAGGAAACACTCAGAGAAACACTCAGAGAAACACTTAAATAAACTATCATGCCTTGATTAAACACCCTAAAACTCACCTCTGTTCAACAAAATCACATATTTAGGAGGGTTGTTGTTTCACTTAGTCCCTGAAACTCGCTGTGCTTCTAGATCAGGGGTGTCAAACTCAAATTCATGGCAGGCCACATCAGCATTATGGTTGTAACTTTAAGACTATATAAAAATATACATATATAAATATATAATATATATTAAATAATGTATTATATTACATCATTGCCTCTGCATTGGATTATTATCGGATAGGGTAATAACTTCATAATTAACTACGTCTGAAAGCAGAAGTCCAAGGCAAATAATTGCAAGTCTCTTCAGTGTCACAAAATGAGATGCATTGTGGGACATGTAGTTTATGGTCCTTGAGTTTGACTCATGAATATGAATATTTTTCGGGGACATTTAGATGTTTCTTCTTCTCTGATAACCATTGTTTTGTTGCATTGTTATACAAATGATAAGGAGAGCCCCTGCCTGGACATTTGGAGGAATTCATGTTTCAGGTTCTGCCTTGTTTTTTTTAAAGAGGTCAATTGTAAACAGCAGTTTTAAGGAGGAAATGTACCAATGTCAGTCATGGTATTGTCCAATTGTTTTGCTCATAATATGTCTTGTAGCATATACTAAAAATACCATATAGGCATGTCAACACGGTTAAAAACTTGATTTACTTTTTCTAATTAGCATTTTTAAGCATGGATATTGTTACAGTGCATACACAACCATTATATAACATTTAATTTAGCCGCCACTTTTATCCAAAGCGACGTACAATAAGTGCATTCAACCATGAGTAGACAAACTGAAAAGCAAGAATTTCCTCTCTATAATCCCAACGTTACGTTTACACAGAGCACAATAAAGGGAGGCTGTGGCGCAGTGGGTTAGTGCGTTAGTGTTGGGATCAGGGGAGCACAGGTTCAAACCCCACTGCAGTCAGCATGTCGTTGTGTCTGAATATAATCCTCAGCAGGATCCAAGCTGTTTCCTTTAGGTCCAGAACGCACACAACGCAATCAAATACAGATACAACTACTTGGGTCATTAAGATAAGATAAGATACTTTATTGATCACAAATTGGGAAACGTTGCGTTGCCACAGCGTAATAAAACAACAAAACAAAACAAGGCATTGCACATAAGTAGAAATAAACAAATCTAGAATTTAAACATCTCAAAATAGAATTAAAACAGCATTAAAAAGTAGAAAAGATACAGTAGACCGTGAAGATAAAACAATCTATAAACTCAAACACTATTGAAGCGCTTTAGACACGATATGAAGCAGTTTAGTAAAAGTTTAATCTGACCCCTCCTCAGGTGCGGGAGATGGAGACGGAGCTGGAGGACGAGAGGAAGCAGAGAGCTCTGGCTGTGGCGGCTAAGAAGAAGCTGGAGATGGATCTGAAGGACATCGAGGGTCACATCGAGGGAGCAAACAAAGCCAGAGACGAAGCCATCAAGCAGCTGCGCAAGTTACAGGTAACATTCACCTCTCGACCCATGCAGACACACACTTTCCACGCTGCTATGGACAGTCTCATTGCACTACATTTCTGTGACTGTTATTTTGTATATAAGGATTGTTGTGTTTTTATTGATGTCTTAATGTGTGCATATGTACACATGTGTCTGTTGATTGTGTATATATACATATTTGTATATATATTTGTTTTTGTATTCCTCTGGATTGTGGGAAACAATAAATAAAGTTGACTTTTGATATTGATGTTTTAAACGGCTCCCAATGGAAGAACTATTTCCTTCTCTTGCCCTATTGTATCTGTTGTATTTGTTCTATGACCTACATAAATTCATGTTGCTCTGTTGGAGGAGCGTGGGACTTCAGTTTCTCATTGCCATATCTAAACTGTAGCTAAAGTGCACATGACAATAAAGCTTTGAAACTTGAAACTATGTACTGTATCTCCCCTCCTTCAGGCCCAAATGAAGGACTACCAGAGGGAGCTGGAGGACGCCCGAGCTTCCAGAGATGATATCTTCGCTTTATCCAAGGAGAACGAGAAGAAGCTGAAGAGTCTGGAGGCGGAGATCGTTCAGCTGCATGAGGTGTGTTTGTTGTGTCACATGCAGAGGGTTAGAGAGTGGAGATCTCTCCTTATAGTCGGTTACACTAAGCAACCATTTTCTACGACACTACTTACATTGAAAGTGTATTTCAGCATCATTGCAGGAGATTTCCATAAAAAGAAACATCCCTTCTGGTAACTACCTGCCGGATGATTTAGTAGTATATGCAATAGCTATAAATGCACACATTAATTGTATAATAATCCTCTTAAAGACCCCTAAAATATCCGTTTAACAAAGATTACAATACTTCAAGATTCTTAAAGGTTACATACAGTATGCATGACAAAAACGAAAACACGGTTTTTAATTGCATTGAGATTGCACACTACCAGCATACTGTCATTTAAAAGCTCTTTTTGTCCCACCTGTCGTATATATAATAAAATAAAGCACTTTGTTACTAAATAACAGCAAACAGAAACATTACCTTAGCTTAGTCGACCTATATCAAAATATACAAAACTGTACAAAAACGTTGGTATTCATTTCAATAATATTCAACAACTGAATTCTGTCATGGCACATTGTTTTACAAACATAAATACGTGCTTAATCTGTCCAACCCTTACACTGGTTGGTCGTTTTATTGTGTATTTATGATAGAGCATCAGAATCAGGTTTATCACCAGGTGGGTTGACACGTACGAGGAATTTGACTTGATGCGTACATAAAAGTTAAACAAACATTAAAAAACACAACTAGAAAACTATTTTAAGAATTGAATGGTACCTCTCAATATTAGCTGATACAGAAATAAAGTGCTGGTGTTTAACCTTTGACCTCTGTCTGCAGGACCTGGCAGCCTCAGAGAGAGGGCGTCGTCACGCAGAGCAGGAACGAGACGAGCTGCAGGACGAGATCTCCAACAGCACCTCTGGAAAGTGAGTAAACAACAACAACAACAACAACTCAGGGCGTGGAGGGAGTTTCATCCTGACTGCTGCGAGCAATACCTCACATGAAAACTACCAATCACTCAACAAAACAAATCAGAAAACCTATTTTTAGATGATATTGTATCTGTTTTATTTGTTTTATGTCCTATATATATTCATGTTGCTCTGTTGGAGGAGCCTGAGATATAAATGTTTCATTGACATTTCTACACTGTAGCAGCTGTTCAAAGGACAATAAAGCCTTGAAACTTGAATACTTTGACCCTCGCATGCAGTGAAGGCCTCTTCATTTTGAAACGTATTTGTGTCTGTGTGTCAGGTCTGCTCTGATGGAGGAGAAGAGGAGGCTGGAGGCTCGCATCGCTCAGCTGGAGGAGGAGCTGGAGGAGGAGCAGGGCAACATGGAGCTGCTCAACGACCGCTTCAGGAAGACCAACATGCAGGTGGGGGCACATAAGAATACTAATTAACAGCAGTCATCACATCCTGTCCTTGCATCACAGCACAGTATGTTAAATATAATAATACATATGGGAGGGATCCTCAATCTCAATCTTTATTCATGCAGCACATTTAAACAGTTGACAGAAGTGCTGTACAGGGAACAAATAGAATAACACGGTAACATAATAAAGCAATAATTAAAAACAAGATTAAAAAGCACAATAACTAGAAACATATAAAAACATATAGAAATGTCAAAATGTCATGTTCAACTAATGTTAAAAGCCTCGTTATAAATGTGCTTCAATGAAGGTTTCCGTAAAAGTTAGCACATGTTGTGATTGGTCAATCGCTTAGAGATGTCCCGCCCCTTAGCCTATCACGTACAATATGTTGGTGCGCTAGCCAATAGGAGTGTGAGTGTTCGATAGTGATGTCACTATGTCTCGGAAGTAAACAAAGGAGTCCAATGGAGGCGTTTCAGGTGTGGGGGGGGGGGGGGGGGGGGTGTATAGGAGAGAAACTCCCTCTGGGGGTAACACTGGGATTTTAGCCTTTGCAGACCATTATCATGCACCAAAACGATATAATATATATATAACACACTACTTATTTATATAAATAGTTATCACCACAATAAACCGTATTTAATTTTGTCTTAATACAGTACATTATTTCATTTCATATTCTGTTCTTGTACGTATCATCTTCTATTGACATGTATAAAGACTTCTTGCACTATTTTTTATTTTTTATTTGTGTATTTTATTATATATGTTGTTGGAGGAGCTCGGGTCAGAAGAATTTCATTGCTATTTCTACTCTGTAGCTTTGTGCAAATGACAATAACACCTTTGAATTAGAATTTGAAAACCCTAAAAAAAAACACAAACCAAATTCAACGAAAAAACAAGAAGATAATCCATAATTAAGACGTTTTGCAGAAGTGTAAAAGCTGTTTTTATTTCCCGCTCAGGTGGACACCCTGACCTTGGAGCTGAGTGCGGAGCGCAGCGCGGCGCAGAAGAGCGAGAACGCCCGTCAGCAGCTGGAGCGGCAGAACAAAGATCTGAAGGCCAAGCTGGGAGAACTGGAGGGAACCGTGAAGAACCGCTTCAAGGCCTCCATCAGCGCGCTGGAGGCCAAGATCGCTCAGCTGGAGGAGCAGCTAGAGCAGGAGGCCAAGTGAGCAGAAACACAATGTCAAAACATAGCGTCCAATCACAGCGTCCAATCACAGCGTCCAATCACAGCGTCCAAAACACTCCGTCACAACACTGCGTCCAATCACAGTGTCCAATCACACCATCCAAAACACTCCGTTCAAAACACACCGTCCAAAACACTCGGTCCAAAACACACCGTCCAATCACAGCGTTCAAAACACTCCGTCCAAAACACCTTCCAATCACAGCGTCCAAAACACTCCGTCCAATCACAGCGTCCAATCACAGCGTCCAATCACAGCGTCCAAAACACACCATCCAATCACACCGTCCAATCACACCGTCCAATCACACCGTCCAAAACACTCCATCAAAACACTCCCTCAAAACACACCGTCCAAAACACTCCGTCCAAAACACTCCGTTCAAAACACTCCGTTCAAAACACTCCGTCAAAACACTCCGTCCAAAACACTCCGTTCAAAACACTCCGTCCAAAACACTCCGTTCAAAACACTCCGTTCAAAACACTCCGTCCAAAACACTCCATCCAAAACACTCTGTCCAAAACACTCCGTTCAAAACACTCCGTCAAAACACTCCATCCAAAACACTCCGTCCAAAACACTCCGTTCAAAACACTCCGTCCAAAACACTCCGTTCAAAACACTCCGTCCAAAACACTCCGTTCAAAACACTCCGTCAAAACACTCCATCCAAAACACTCCGTCAAAACACTCCATCCAAAACACTCCGTCCAAAACACTCCGTTCAAAACACTCCGTCCAAAACACTCCGTCAAAACACTCTGTCCAAAACACTCCATCCAAAACACTCCGTCCAATCACAGCGTCCAAAACAATCCGTCCAATCACAGCGTCCAAAACACTCCGTCCAAAACACACCGTCCAAAACAATCCGTCAAAACACACCGTCCAAAACACACCGTCCAAAACACTCCGTCCAATCACACCGTCCAAAACACTCCGTCCAATCACGGATCAGGATATATCAACGAGGTGGATGCAACACATTTATTTCCTCCTTTTTCTCCTCCTCTGCAGGGAGCGAGCAGCAGCCAATAAGACGGTCAGGAGGACGGAGAAGAAGCTGAAGGAAATCTGCATGCAGGTGGAGGACGAGCGTCGCCATGCCGACCAGTTTAAGGAACAAGTACGTGACATTGTGGACGTTGTGACTAAATGTTTGGACCCCCACAATAACTGTCGTTCCTCAAAAACATTTGCTAGAACGTGGTTAGCTCTTAGTCCCCTAAGCATTTGTTTAACTTCAACGGACCCTGCTGCCGTGTGTGTGTGTGTGTGTGTGTGTGTGTGTGTGTGTGTGTGTGTGTGTGTGTGTGTGTGTGTGTGGTGTGTGTGTGTGTGTGTGTGTGTGTGGTGTGTGTGTGTGTGTGTGTGTGTGTGTGTGTGTGTGTGTGTGTGTGTGTGTGTGTGTGTGTGTGTGTGTGTGTGTGTGTGTGTGTGTGTGTGTGTGTGTGTGTGTGTGTGTGTGTGTAGGTGGAGAAGGCGGGCTCCCGGATGAAGCAGCTGAAGCGGCAGCTGGAGGAGGCGGAGGAGGAAGCCACAAGATCCAACGCCTCCCGGAGGAAACTGCAGAGAGAACTGGACGACGCCACGGAGGCCAGCGAGGGGCTGAGCCGCGAAGTGCACACTCTGAAGAACCGCCTCAGGTACACACGCACACACACTCACACACACACACACACAGGTGAAGAGAATCTACAACTGAACTTAAGTACAACCAGAGACATGATGATTGATTTTAGAAGAGATCCCCACTGACTTCTTATCCACCCCACAAACATAATAAATGTGTAAATAATGACCGCCTCGCTGCACATTATCCCTTACATAAATACCCTGAATAAATCATATTTTTGTATTTTAATAATTGTATTTTCTCCTCCTCCTAGGCGTGGAGGTCCCATCTCCTTCTCCTCCAGCCGCCCCTCCAGACGCCCTCTTCAGGTGGAGGGGACGTCTTTAGACCTGCTATCTGACGACGAGCTGGAAAACAAAATCACCGACAGCAACGCCAACGAGACGCCGGCGCCGCAGCCCGAGTAGAAGAGAGGGAGAAACAATCAATCAATCAATCAATCAATCAATCAATCAATCAATCAATAACTTTATTAATCCTGCAAGGGGCACTTGGTTATGAGCAGCTTATGTCATGAACACAGGCAGGAAGAAAGCACACAGCCTGGATGTGGATCATTCCAATTTACACCATAAATAGTTCATAGCATCAAAATAAATAAGTAAATAAATAATCAAGTTAAAAAACCTATCAAGAATTTAAAAGTCTGAGTGCAGAGGGGATGAATGATTTGTCCTAAAGGTCACCTATTATGCAAAATCCTCTTCTTCATGTCTCTTCTTCATCAACATGTGTCCCCTCTTCTCCATGTCTCTTCTACATCAACATGTGTCCCCTCTTCTTCATGTCTCTTCTACATCAACATGTGTCCCCTCTTCTTCATGTCTCTTCTACATCAACATGTGTCCCCTCTTCTTCATGTCTCTTCTACATCAACATGTGTCCCCTCTTCTTCATGTCTCTTCTACATCAACATGTGTCCCCTCTTCTTCATGTCTCTTCTACATCAACATGTGTCCCCTCTTCTTCATGTCTCTTCTACATCAACATGTGTCCCCTCTTCTTCATGTCTCTTCTACATCAACATGTGTCCCCCCCCCCCCCACCTTATCACCTGAATCTCCTCCTAGAGCACCATTGTGTTCTTTGTAACCAAATGTCTCTCAGAGGGGCGTGGGGAGGGGCTCCTTATTTTCATCTAAAGTAACAGACAGAGAATCAGCACTTTGGAAACAGGGCTGAAACAGAGGGGATTATGGGTAATGCTGCATTGATCTGTTTGCTGTTTCAGCCAATCAGAGACATGCTCTGGATATATCTGAGACCTGTGATATAATGATGAAACACAGTATAATAGGGGACCTTTAAGAGCAGGTAGAGAATACTGACACTCCCAGCTTTAGGTCTGCTGCCTCCCATCATGCATCAGGATCTAAACGAGGAGACACACCAGCAGTTGGACCCCCAAAACGCTCTCTGAACCCCCCCAGATTTAAGAAGCACGACTCTGCCTTACCCCCCTCTCTCGCTGCAGGGCTGTTATATATTACATTATGATATTTAGCTGGTGCTTTTATCCAAAGTGACCTCCATACACTTCAATGCTGCAGACATACAGAGGCAGTTTGGAGCCTCTGATTGGTCGACCAGCTTTGTGACATATTTACTTTTTTTGACGTGATATACTATTATTTTGTCATACTTTTCTACAATTTATTTTCATATTTATTCGTTCATCATACTAAACTATGATTTTTTTTTACTTACAATATTATGACTTTATTATTATTTCCACATACTGTTCAATTATTTTTTTCTCATTTTGTCGGCTATGACATCTTGATATTTCCGACATACAAAATTATGAATTTATTTGTTACTATATAATTACTTTTTTTCATATTTTCAACGTACAATATTATTCCTTTTTTCTTCTAAGATACTATTCTTAGATTTTTCTTTTTAATCGACATAAACTAGGACTTTTTTCAAATGTTTTGACGTACTATACTATGAGTTTTTGGGACATCACAGCACATGTAATCAGGCCCTCTTTCTCTCGGCGTGCGCCCTCAAACCAAAATGCAGATTTTCCCGTAAAATGTTAAAGTTACAAACAGAAAACTATATTTCTGTTCGTCAAAAACTGTATAATGACTTCAGAAATATGAGTATCAAACAGAGCGTCTGACGGCTCTGTTTTCACGGAGCTCTGACGGCACGTTGTTGTTTACGTCCACGGAGACATCTTGTAAACAGGCGTCATGAGAATGAATTAATCTTATAAACAAGATCAGCGCCTCGGTACTCATACTATATCTTTCTCGAAACACCCCTGACATATTGAAGTGTTGCTTTGGATAAAGACATCAGCTATCTGTCCATCAATACATACATCTTGCCCGAGGACACTTTGACATGATGTCTGCAGATGGTGGGATTGAACCACTACGTATTACCCCCTTGAGCCACAGCACAGAAACTCCCATAATGCATTGCATATGAACTACAAGAGTCCCTTACCCTTCATTAAGAGACGAGGAACTGTCAGAGTGGATGAGGATCCTGCGTTGGACCAGCTGTTTAAAATGCTTCTAAATGCTAAGATAAAAGCATGGCATTGAAAAAGTGATGAAAGCGAACGACTTTCTGACTATTTTTGCATCGATTTACAAAATATATACACAATATGTCCGTCGTATAAAGTAGTTTTAGTACCTGCATAGTATTTTTCCAGTCCTCTGCTTGCTTTATGAATATGAAATGTGTCTGAGCTTCCTCTGAGTCTCCTCTCATGACAGTAGGTCCGCGTTGACTTGTAATTATTTGGTGCGAGTGCTGAAACCTTTTATTATTTCTTCTGCTTCTTCTGTGCCTTCCCCCCCCCTCACTTTAAACCCATTTAAGCTAATTCCATGGAGGTATTTTCATACATCAGTGATGAGCTCTTAGTGTCCAGGTCTCATGCTTCACCGTGACTCTCTTTAGACGGGTGCTATGACTTTTCTTATGATAACTTTTATACGTTTTGAGTTATTAAGATTTTAAAAAACACAGTCCAATAGACATGAACTGTATTTATATCTCTGCTATTGTATCCAGGACAGACTCCATTCATATTTCAAAATGCTAAGTGTTGCACATGGATCGACTGTATGCTCGTCATGTACAGTTAGTGAGTTATTAGGATGCATTAAAGTCTGTGGAGCCCATTCACTCCAGTTGGTGTTTGTGTTTATTGATCACCTGTTTACACTCCACGTATTGGACTGATCCATGTTGATGAATGAGTTATCAGCCGTCACATTAGCATTTGTTATTGAGCAATCACACATTTAAAACTGTTTGGGCGTTAGATAAGGAATCAAGGACTCAACTGAGGATGCTGCAGCTTTAAGGTAAGGTTCCTATGCTGTGGGGGAAACGTCTGTGTAGCAATGCAGGAGGAGTCACCGACTCAAAGGAGACGCGGGGAGAGCTGGAGCTTTGATGTCAAACACTGATGGGTTTATTAGGAGCTTCGGCCGGAGAATTCACAAAACAAGTCAAAGAGCCAGAGGTTCTGACTTCACGGTAGAGTTGCCACGTCAAGTCTGAAGAACTCTACCCCAGACCCGTGTATTTAGCTAGTTAGAGAATCATCCACATTGTGCATAACGAGATAGCATCATAACACCTCGATCAGCTGACGCCAACAGGCAGGAACAGGGAGACAGAACACTGAGAGCACAGCAGCCCAGGCTACAGGTGTGCTCAGTCAGGACCGTTTGAACTGATACACCGGGTCAAAGTTATGGGCCTTGAGAAATATTTCCCCAACATATACCATGACTTATCTTCAAATATTTGGAAATACAAAACTATTCTATAATAATCACCAAAGTCCTGGTTTTAAAGCAGCTTTATTCAAGTTAAACTCTTCTTTTTGAAATGTCTGGTCATTAGACCTCATTTACACAAAATCCAAACAAATGTTTTGGTTAAAAAAGGAATAAATGTTGAATTATTTTACAAAACTGACCCCAGAAGACTGACCCAACACCTATTGAAAGTGATCATACTTCTTTAGTGTACGAGCAAACATGTTATTATCTGGCACTAACAGATTAAACCTTTTTATGGACATTAAAACGTTTGGAAACATGTCCAATTTGACACGAGGACAACAGGAAAGTGAATCGACATATAACCACTATGTCAACAAAAAGTCATACTTTACTATAACTGTCTTTCAATTTGTTCGACATATTAGATTAGATTAGATAGAACTTTATTAATCCAGAAGGAAATTATTTTTGCCAGGTTGCTCCAAAATTACAATACAGATAATACAGATACATCTTAAAGGTAGGGTAGGTAATTTTGAGAAACCGGCTCGAGTGCGCTAGAATTTGAAAATACACAACCGGAGAAAATCTGCCACTTCCTTACAGAGCCCCTCCTCCAACACACACGAACGCGCACATGACCAATGAGGGCACGAGATAAGTTTGTGCACAGATGGAAGGCTGACAGGCAGGTAGGCCATCCAGTTATTTTAGCCGGGCCGGCTCAGATGATTGGTCGTGCTTTTTACAGTACTACAGCTTCCACAGATGACATTTTTTATGGATTTTTTGTCAAAGCACTTCGGATATTCATTGCTATCAGGATGTTAAGAGCATTCCATGGAATATAACAAAAAGTGTATCTCGAGCCGGTTTCTCAAACGTACCTACCCTACCTTTAAGAGAAGTATGCAATATACAATAGCTCAATATACAAAGTTTTAAAGTAACGTATTACAGTGCCCCAGTAGAGAATAGGTAGCAGCCTGTGACAGTGACAAGTCATTTGGTGATAAGTCACTTTGCACATTCAAGTAAAATACTAAATATCAAATACTAAAAACAACTAATACTAATTGCTCATTTCTCATTGTACTAAATAAAATTAGGTTAAATATTAAAACTGCAAATGTTATGAGATTATGACATTAACCTAATATTGCACATGGTGTTATATGGTATGAATTTTTTTTTTATACATATTTTTACAATGACATTCATTTTTCAAATCTTACAACCTACTACACTGATATGTTTACCCCAAGAATAAACACCAACAAAAACTTTTTGCCCATAAAATAATGTAAAAAAACGTTTGATACTTTTCAATTAAAGTGTTAAAAACAGTATTATATATTAAAGGTCACCTATTCTGCAAAATCCACTCCTTCGTGTCTCTTCTACATCAACATGTGTCCCCTCTTCCTCATGTCTCTTCTACATCAACATGTGTCCCCTCTTCTTCATGTCTCTTCTACATCAACATGTGTCCCCTCTTCTTCATGTCTCTTCTTCATCAACATGTGTCCCCTCTTCTTCATGTCTCTTCTTCATCAACATGTGTCCCCCTCTTCTTCATGTCTCTTCTACATCAACATGTGTCCCCTCTTCTTCATGTCTCTTCTACATCAACATGTGTCCCCTCTTCTTCATGTCTCTTCTACATCAACATGTGTCCCCTCTTCTTCATGTCTCTTCTACATCAACATGTGTCTCCTCTTCTTCATGTCTCTTCTACATCAACATGTGTCCCCTCTTCTTCATGTCTCTTCTTCATCAACATGTGGTCCCCTCTTCTTCATGTCGCTTCTTCATCAACATGTGTCCCCTCTTCTTCATGTCTCTTCTTCATCAACATGTGTCCCCTCTTCTTCATGTCTCTTCTACAATCAACATGTGTCCCCTCTTCTTCATGTCTCTTCTACATCAACATGTGTCCCCTCTTCTTCATGTCTCTTCTTCATCAACATGTGTCCCCTCTTCTTCATGTCTCTTCTACATCAACATGTGTCCCCTCTTCTTCATGTCTCTTCTACATCAACATGTGTCCCCTCTTCTTCATGTCTCTTCTACATCAACATGTGTCCCCTCTTTCTTCATGTCTCTTCTTCATCAACATGTGTCCCCTCTTCTTCATGTCTCTTCTACATCAAACATGTGTCCCCTCTTCTTCATGTCCTCTTCTACATCAACATGTGTCCCCTCTTCTTCATGTCTCTTCTACATCAACATGTGTCCCCTCTTCTTCATGTCTCTTCTACATCAACATGTGTCCCCTCTTCTTCATGTCTCTTCTACATCAACATGTGTCCCTCTTCTTCATGTCCTTCTTCATCAGACATGTTCCCTCTTCTTCATGTCTCTTCTACATCAACATGTGTCCCCTCTTCTTCATGTCTCTTCTACATCAACATGTGTCCCCTCTTCTTCATGTCTCTTCGACAATCAACATGTGTCCCCTCTTCTTCATGTCTCTTCTACATCAACATGTGTCCCCTCTTCTTCATGTCTCTTCTACATCAACATGTGTCCCCTCTTCTTCATGTCTCTTCTACATCAACATGTGTCCCTCTTCTTCATGTCTCTTCTACATCAACATGTGTCCCCTCTTCTTCATGTCTCTTCTACATCAACATGTGTCCCCTCTTCTTCATGTCTCTTCTTCATCAACATGTGTCCCCTCTTCTTCATGTCTCTTCTACATCAACATGTGTCCCCTCTTCTTCATGTCTCTTCTACATCAACATGTGTCCCCTCTTCTTCATGTCTCTTCTACATCAACATGTGTCCCCTCTTCTTCATGTCTCTTCTACATCAACATGTGTCCCCTCTGTGGAAAGAGACTCTGAAAGTTTCAGGAACAAAGATTCTTGATCCATTTCTATAAAAACCTGTCTGAAAATGAGCTGATCAGATTTTGGCCACTTTATGATGTCATAACGATGTGTTGTCTTGTGTAACCATTAGCCAATCAGCAAATCATGTCTCTTCTACATCAACATGTGTGTGTGTCCCCCCCCCCCCCCACCTTATCACCTGAATCTCCTCCTAGAGCACCATTGAGTTCTTTGTAACCAAATCTCTCTCAGAGGGGCGTGGGGAGGGGCTCCTTATTTTCATCTAAAGTAACAGACAGAGAATCAGCACTTTGGAAACAGGGCTGAAACAGAGGGGATTATGGGTAATGCTGCAATGATCTGTTTGGTGTTTCAGCCAATCAGAGACAGGCTCTGTATATATCTGAGACCTGTAATATATTGATGAAATGACTGTTCCTACAGACTGTGTCTTAGCGAGATGAACGTGTTGTGCTCGTCTCAGAGAGATAACGTCTCTGTAATGCGTCAGTAACTTCTGTAATCCTCCGTCATGTGATATTAATAATCACTTCATCATGAGGAGAGACGTCTGAGGAGACGGAGAACCGGAGAACCTCAGCACGACCCGGTAAGTTTGAACACATCAGCGTGGAAAGGTTTTTATTCGTAGTTATATTGGGAAGTAACGGTGCCACTAAGTGCAGAGATTACTGCGTTTCTACCAGAATGTTTCATTGATTTATTATTTTTATAAATTGGGTTTCGTGACAGTTTATCATTTAAAAAGATCAAAATTCAATTTTAAGATGAGATTAAATAAGATGAAATACTAACGTTCATATAAACATCAAAAGTTTAATTCAACATTAACCAAAAAGATAAAATATTATACAAAAATTCATATAAATACAAAAAGTGAAATAAATAATGTGCAGTAAATAAAATAAAATAAAATACTAATAAAAGATGACATTAAATACAATTAAATAAAATAGAAGTTCAAGTAGAAATGTGTAGGAAAAATATAACAATAAATAAGGAATTAGATAATCATGTGCAAAACAATACAAAAATAAAAAACATTGAAAGTAAGATAAGAGGTTAAAGTCAAAATGTGCAATAAAAATAATACAAAATAGAAATATGTGTGCAATCATAAGAAGCAATAATACTTACATTAAAGTGGTCTGGAGACATTGGCCCCTCCTCGACTCCTCGACTCCTCGGTCCTCCGGTCGTGACCCGGAAATGGATTTCAGCGCGCCATGTTGAAGGACATCGCATTTCTCTAACCGCCTGCTGCTTCCCCTCCTCGACTCCTCCGCTCGCATCTCCTGTGGGCGGGACTAGGACACGAGGATAGGAGTCGAGGATAGGAGTCGAGGATAGGAGTCGAGGAGAGGAGTCGAGGAGGGGAATTAGAGAAATGAGAAAGGGCCATTGTCCAAGATACATTGGACACACTGCTTCTGTTAACACACATGAAAGGCTTCTCATTTCTCTAATTCCCCTCCTCGACTGCTATCCTCGACTCCTATCCTCGACTCCTATCCTCGTGTCCTAGCCCCGCCCACAGGAGATGCGAGCGGAGGAGTCGAGGAGGGGAAGCAGCAGGCGCTTAGAGAAATGAGATGTCCTTCAACATGGCACGCTGAAATCCATTTCCGGGTCACTACCGGAGGACCAAGGAGTCGAGGAGTCAAGGAAGGGAGGAGGGGAATTAGAGAAATGAGAAAGGGCCATTGTCCAATATACACTGCTTCTGTTAACACACACCTGCTAAACACACAGTGGTGACTCATAATGCGTCGTCTGTCCACTGAGCAGCAGCAGCAGGTCATTGCAGAGTTCAGGGTGTAAAATGGATCTTCCCTGTTCCCTGACATCTAACATTGAGATGCAGATGAGAGAGGAGGAGGAGGAATACAATAGGAGCTGAAATAGAAATGTGTAGGAAAAAAGATACAATCAAATAGAAGGAGTTAAATAATCTTGTGCAAAACAATAACAAATATAATATAAAACAGAATCGAAAATATGTAAAGTAATACAGGAGGTTAAATGCACAGTAAAAAGATATAATAAAAATAGGTACGTTTTGGGCTATTTGACCTGCATCCTTTGGTCACTATAACCTTTATGAACACAGTCAGAAACACACTACATTCATACAGTTTTGTACATTTAACGTGTTTAGACTGTAAGTGTAAATATGCACATTGACGTTGAATTGTTTCTCGTTGCACTGTCATCGCTGCTACCTCTGCTTTTACTCTTATTTATTTATTTATTCATTTGTGTCTATGCAGTGAGAGTTGCCAAAGAAATGTCGCTGTACTTTGTATGAGACAATAAAGATTTATACTACTCTATTATATATATATATATATATATATATATATATATATATATATATATATATATATATATATATATATATAGAAGGGGCAGGTCAAATAAGATGTTCTTCTCCCTGCTCCTTTCCACCATGTGCTATAAAAAAATTAATTAAAATAAAACGTATAAGGGTAGGCTACATGTTTTGTTTTAAAATAACTACCATGTGTGGAATAAATAAATACATATCCTAAACATTGAGATGCAGATGAGCCGGTGACAGAGGAGGAGTTCCTATAAATACTGACCCCCCTCCCCCTCCCCCCCCCATCCTGCTCTCCTCTCAGGGTCTGACAGAAGAGAAGGAGAGTAGAAAGACAAGAAGAAGAGGGAGAGAAGGAGGAGAGAGTTGATCCTGTGATGTCCGTAGTTAGCTCCTAGCCTTTTTACCACACCGATGCAGCCTTCCGTGTCCCCCGGGTTCCAGAGGAGACACACACTCCCCGCCAGCGAGGTGCGGCCTCTGAACGCGCAGGATGCCATCAGCGTGTTTGAGATCGAGAGAGAAGGTAAGTGGATTTGTCCGGGTTATGGCGAGGCAGAAATCCGCTGTGAAGGAAAAGGAAGCACTGTAGCGAGTGTGCGTAAAACCAAGTGTGGCACCATCATACCTGAGTCCCATTTTGCATTTACATTGGTCAGCTCTTCTACTAAATAAGCTTTAATGTGTTGGATATGACATGTGAAATGTTTAAGGGGGATTTGCGCTGGATTCAGCGTGCGTCAAACTCGTGCCAATTGTTTTCAGAATACCTCAGAATATCTTTATTCGTCCCACAGAGGGGAAGTTTGTAGTCATTTTCATATTAAACCTTGATATGTAGTGACTTACAATAGCGTGGCATTTTTTAGAGAAGCTATATGACTTTTTAAACATTTTAAACACATTTGTTTTTTACTTTTTTAGTAGAAAGTAAGTGACCAGAATTAGCGATAGACGACCTTTCATAAGAAACGAAACAAAACGTGTGACGTAATTTACATTATTCCCTTGTGTACTTAGTCACACATTCTTTTATTTACCTTGTTAATATGGTACATATGTTTCCATGTCATTAAACACGATGTTTAATGGGACACTTTGGCTGGTTTCAGCGTGCGTAAAAGTCGTGCCAATTGTAATTTTTACTCGTGTTTTTCTCATTTGAACAACTATTTTCCAAAGTTTTACTTTTTCATATATTATTTGGACACAATACACCACGACTCTTCCTGGTTTTTTACATACTATACTAGGACAGTCCTATTTACTAGGAATTTAAATAAGTCCTAGTAGGACTTATTTAAATTCCTATTACTTTTTTTCCAAGACACCTTATTGGAAGAAAAAAAAAGCACCTAGTGACCAGACTAAATGTTCGTATAATAACGAGTGTGGCATCGAAGTTGTTTTCCCTTTTGTATTTAAAATATGGTTTATTATGTAAAACACGTTTCCATTACATTGTATGATGTCTTAATGGACAATCTAGCGTTGCGTAAAAGCTGTGCCGTTTATTTCACGCGCGGTTCTCTCTCTCTCTCTCTCTCCTCTCTCTCTCTCTCCTCTCTCTCTCTCTCTCTCCTCTCCTTTCTCTCTCTCTCTCTCTCTCTCTCTCTCTCTCTCTCTCTCTCTCTCTCTCTCTCTCTCAGCCTTTATCTCGGTGTCCGGTGAGTGTCCGCTCCACCTGGATGAGGTGCGTCACTTCCTGTCTCTGTGTCCCGAGCTGTCGATGGGATGGATTGAGGAGGGCCGGCTCGTGGCGTTTATCATCGGCTCTCTGTGGGACAAGGACAGACTCACTGAAGTAAGACACTGTACCAAATACACAGAATCATATTTCACATTCAAGCAAGTTTCTAATTTAAAATCTGGTATATCGCACCTATTTTATTCTTCAGTCATTTTTCATATCATTCTTGTACTTACTTTTTGTATACGTCTTGTATACATACATTGTTTCGGAATATTGTATTATATTTTTGCTTCAACAAAAAACTTTGTTTGTCAACAACAGTAAAATCGTACTAGTGATATTTTTCTAACACCCCTCCTCCTCTGTCTGCAGGACGCTCTGACCCTCCATAAGCCCCGCGGCTCCACGGTTCACATCCACATCCTGGCGGTGCACCGGACCTTCCGGCAGCAGGGCAAAGGCCCGGTGCTGCTGTGGCGCTACCTGCAGTTCCTGCGCTGCCTGCCGTCGGTGCGTCGCGCCGTGCTCATGTGTGAAGACCTCCTCATCCCCTTCTACCGGAAGTGTGGCTTCAAGGTACGCCGAGAACACTGGAGCGTTTACTTTCAGAGACTCTTCCTTCTCACCGCATTCAAAAAATCACTCAAAGCCCACCTTGTGTCAGAAACTCACCAAGTGTCAGAAAACACAACCCTCTCTATTTTCCTCCATACCCAAATCTCTAAAAAAGGGGCTGCAACGGATCTGATAAAAACTGATCCAGATTTGAACACTGTCCTGACGTCAGGACAGTGGCGCTACGGCTATTGGGCCAACTCCACCAATCAGGAGGAGACAGCCACGGCCATTGCCGTTCGAAAGCGCTGGAGACGCTGTAGTACATATGCCAGGCCTGTAGGTGGTGCTGTTCTCACTGAATCTGCCCTTGCTAAAACAGAGCAAAAAAATGTCAAATTGAGCGAAATGAGGCATGGCTAAAATGCATGATCTGTTTGGTATTTTGAAAAAAAAAAAGTATAAATATGCCTTATATAGGTATGGTCCTACACTATATTATTCAAATATAGCATGATAGGTCCACTTTAATATTATTGTTTTCAGCTAACCTAATACAGTAATGTGAAATCTGTTGATGGATAGATGGATAGATAGATAGATAGATAGATAGATAGATAGATAGATAGATAGATAGATAGATAGATAGATAGATATATAGATAGATAGATAGATAGATAGATAGATAGATAGATAGATAGATAGATGGATAGATGGATGTTGGATGAGCCTCCTGTGCATGTAACCCTAAAGCCTTTGACCTCTGCAGGTGCTGGGCCGCTGTGCCATCACCGTGGCCAGCATGAGCTTCACGGAGATGTGGTGTCCGATCAGCGGACACGCCTACATGCGGCGCAACAGCGAGGCCATCCGGTTCCCCCAGAGCCCGCTGAGCGTGCAGAGCCCGGAGGCCGAGGAGCAGCTGGACGTATGACACCGAAGATTCATCATGTGTTGGAGGCTTTTTTTAAACTAATATACTTATTGCCATTTTCTCTTCCCAGCAAATGACGTCTACAAATGTACAGATGGTTTTGGTAAAAACTGGGAATTTGAAAACAACACACATGAAGAAATCCTAAATATGTAAATGGGGGTGTGCTTTTGTTAATGGCTTTTTAACAGTGACTTACAACGCTTGTAAACAACTAGCTATACACTTTTTTACATGTTCTTTTTTTGACAAATATATTTATTGGCATTTGGTTTTCCAGCAAAAGACAGGTACACGTTTACCCCACACCAGAAATAAAAATAACATAATAAAGTGGAAAAATCCCACAACAAACCACATTATTATAGTAAGTCAAGTTAAAACATACATACACAAATGTACAAATATTAGAAAGCATTCATTAATAAATCTATGTATAACGATATTTGAAATAATCCGTTTTTGAGTCACTTCTTTCATACTCAACAAGGTTTGGTTATTTTGTTCCCAAAAATGTAAAAACGTCTCTATATTTTAGCCTTTTTACAGTTTTCGTTAACGCTATTTGTTTGTTTTGTTCCTCAAATCGTGTGAAATTAAATTTTTGTGCAATAAAAACAAGAATGTACAGTTATTACAGTCTATTTGTGGCTATTTTGTGCATCTTGGTAGCTGTGATGGTCTTTTTATGGTAGTTCTGTATGTTCTGACTTCATAGTTTCTTTGTGTCTCTTTGTACACGTTTTTTGTCTCTTTTTGAGTCTTTTCTTAGTCTTTGCGTGTCTCTTTAATTGACATGTTGTAGGTGGCAGGACCCTTAGGGCCCCTGTGTCTTTTCCAAGGAGTTCTCCCATGATTATATCTAAATACTCCCTTAGTAAGACTCTAACCTGTGTTTCAGGAGGAGTGTGTTGACCCTTTAGCTGCACTGATGTTGTGTTGCATGTTGTGTTGCATTGGGACAGTAAGCTGCACTGATGTTGTGTTGCACGTGTGTTGCATGTTGTGTTACATCGGGACAGTAAGCTGCTGATTAGCTCCTTTCTGAACGATGGACTGACGTCAGAGACCTTTATCTCTATTAGGGGGCTTTAGCTATTGTAAACATCTGAGGATTTAGAAGGGGCTGCACTCATCAGCCAGCCTGTACATCCACACTTTGCATTGTGGTGTGTGTTTTCTTAACAGTATCACAATTCCAATAATATATTTACAGTTTTTTGGATGAAAAATGTATATTTTTGACACAAATATTACTCTTGAACAAAAAGGTTATCTAATCCCACATTCCCTTGAATACTTCAAGATGATAATTAATTAAATTAAAGGTCTTAGGTTTTCTGTGATGTAATATGGCTTCATGATGTCTTCTGTTCTGTCCCTCTGGAGGGCAGCCAGTGTGAAGACGTACGCTGTGGAACGCAGATTTAATCCGTGACCGATAATCCACTGACGCGTCGGTGAGCAGCTCCACTGAAGGACAAATTTAGTGTCACCTCATAAATGACACAGAGCTCCAATTAAGTGGTGCAGGGATGACGTGTTTCTGTAGCTTGACCCTGAAGGCAGCATCTCCCTGGTTCAATGGGATTCCTCTATTGGATTTAGCAGGAAATAATCTCTGTGTCAAACAAAGTTTGTGATATTTACGAATTTTGTTCAGCAAAGTAAAAAGCTAACGAAAGGTAGCTAATATTGGGCTATAAAGGAACTGCAGCACGGTCACATGACTTCACGTCACCACCGCTAAGCTAAAGGTGGCTAATGTTGGGCTATAAAGGAACTGCAGCACGGTCACATGACTTCACATCACCACCGCTAAGCTAAAGGTGGCTAATGTTGGGCTATAAAGGAACTGCAGCACGGTCACATGACTTCACGTCACCACCGCTAAGCTAAAGGTGGCTAATGTTGGGCTATAAAGGAACTGCAGCACGGTCACATGACTTCACGTCACCACCGCTAAGCTAAAGGAGGCTAATGTTGGACTATAAAGGAACTACAGCACGGTCACATGACTTCACGTCACCACCGCTAAGCTAAAGGTGGCTAATGTTGGGCTATAAAGGAACTACAGCACGGTCACATGACTTCACTTCACCACCGCTAAGCTAAAGGTGGCTAATGTTGGGCTATAAAGGAACTATAGCACGGTCACATGACTTCACTTCACCACCGCTAAGCTAAAGGTGGCTAATGTTGGGCTATAAAGGAACTACAGCACGGTCACATGACTTCACATCACCACCGCTAAGCTAAAGGTGGCTAATGTTGGGCTATAAAGGAACTACAGCACGGTCACATGACTTCACGTCACCACCGCTAAGCTAAAGGTGGCTAATGTTAGGCGTGATGACATTTAGTCGTCTCATTTAGACACTTTAGATTCCCCAGTGAGGTATTTACCGTACATTTTCTGCAATAAGAGGATTTCTCCGTCTCCTTTGCACTTTAACTATTATAAATCGATTATCAAAGTTGTTGGTAATTATTATATTTACGTCAATCGACTGATAGATGATGGGGTTTTTTCTCGGGAATCTCAACTAAATCTCACAGGTCAGGTGAAACTCGGTGCGGTTAATTTCAGCAAACAGAATGAGGTTGAAGGCAGAAATCTGCAGAATGAATACGGCTCGCGGCATCTTTGGTTTCAAGCTGACACTGCCAGATGGCATCTGGGCATGTTCGGCTGTCGGGAAGTCTCAGCATTACTGGAGTTTATCACCTCTGGCAGAGGCTTTTGACCAATAAATAAATAAGACACTTCTAGTAAATGCATTTATGATAGTTATGAATTTGTCAATACATGGATGAGGAGGATCATCACTGATACGTTTGGTTGTAATGCGTATGTGCTTTTAGCTTTTGTTCCATTCATGATCAATTACCACCGGCAATATTTTCACCCAATTAATGACGAGAGAAAACACTCTGAAAAGCTTTAAATACAGTTGATAATGGTGTCAGCATGATTGCAGGGCAGACTGTGTTATCATTTATACACAGAGGGAATAATGTGTCCTGGGTTTAAACCATCAGCACTACAGTCTACTATTATGACAATCCAGCGTAGAACAGAAAGCAGCTGCCAATTACTGTGCAAATATGTTTCCACGTTCTGTATGTGATGCTCTCGTATTTAGCAGGCTTTTAAGAGGCAGTCGTCACACATGCTCTGAGGTCACTACGCTATTCACAGAAACTGGAGAAAAATTATGCAAAATCTGAAACCAGGCTACACAGAAACAAAAGACAGTACTTGAGGCCACATTGCACTCTATTTGACATTGTAGCATCATGGCAGTTCACTGGGAAACTCGAAGAATCAACCAAGCATTGAGGCTGTCTCAAACCCCAGCCATGTCCTGAACCATCAAAACCATTTAGACACTTGTTAGCATTGTTGTTAAATTCTCCAGTGGGGACGTATTTATGTCGTAGAAGAAATGTTAAAATGTCTTCAGCTTGTGTTAACCACAGATCTGATTTCAGGCTAACAACCAAAAACACATTTAGAAAACCATTGACTTCAAGAGAAAGGAACCAGAAGTGCTAACATGCTGATTGTTGAACGATTTTAGGACTCATTCCTGCACCACTCTATACGATGCTGCTACGATTTGGAGTGAATGGGTCACCTGATATGAAAGCTATTGAGAAAATGTAATATATTCACTTAAAATGTTGCAGATTTATTCATAAAAACGGTTATATATTTCTGTGTGTACGTGTATTACTACTAGGCTGAATTGATTTGAGGTCATTGGGTCACATGATAGAAGGCTATTGAAAAAGAAATGAGACTTTTCTGAATCCAGATCACATGCACGCTGAAGGCTCTTTGAGCAGGTTTTCTCTCACTGATCGTGCTGTTATGTTCAATGTTTGTTGTTGGTTTTTCATGTGTTGTGTCTTGATATGTGTTTGTGTTGATGTCACACATGGAGCTGCTGTGATGCAAGTCACATTTCAGACTTGATCTGACCAATAATGTATTATCATATCGTATCGTATCGTATTTTCATAACATAAATACAGAGTTCACTCCCAGATCAAATGTATGTTAAAGGTCCCCTATTATACTGTCTTTCATCAATATATCACAGGTCTCAGATATATACAGAACCTGTCTCTGATTGGCTGAAACACCAAACAGATCATTGCAGCATCCCATAATCCCCTCTGTTTCAGCCCTGTTTCCAAAGTGCTGATTCTCTGTCTGTTACTTTAGATGAAAATAAGGAGCCCCTCCCCACGCCCCTCTGAGAGAGATTTGGTTACAAATAACTCAATGGTGCTCTAGGAGGAGATCCAGGTGATAAGGGGGGGGGGGGAGGGGACACATGTTGATATAGAAGAGACATGAAGAAGAGGGGACACATGTTGATGTAGAAGAGACATGAAGAAGAGGGGACACATGTTGATGTAGAAGAGACATGAAGAAGAGGGGACACATGTTGATGTAGAAGAGACATGAAGAAGAGGGGACACATGTTGATGTAGAAGAGACATGAGGAAGAGGGGACACATGTTGATGTAGAAGAGACGTGAAGAGAGGGGACACATGTTGATGTAGAAGAGACATGAAGAAGAGGGGACACATGTTGATGTAGAAGAGACATGAAGAAGAGGGGACACATGTTGATGTAGAAGAGACATGAAGAAGAGGGGACACATGTTGCATAATAGGTGACCTTTAAAGGGGCCAGAACATATTGATCGTATTTGTCCTTGCAAATGAAGCTGATCTGATGCAAGAAAGACGTCATCGTACCGTACCATTAACGAACAGGGAACACCCCCCCCCCCCCCCCCCCCCCCCCCCCCCCCCCCACACACACTTTTTTGACGCAGAGTGGGGCCACCTCAGCTTCCAGACAGGATCATGTTCAGTAATCCCACAAAGTCCTCTCAATCACCCGGTAATCTGGCAGACAGACATCCCAGCGTACGTGCTCCCACATCAACACCCTTCACTGTAAACAGGGGGGTCAGTCGGGGTCTTTTAGGCAAATCCCCAAAACAATATCACCTTTAAACCTTCGCCAGGAGAAGAGTTTAGACTCAAATCAGGTTCTTCAGTGTTGATTTCTTATGCTGACTGGTCCTTATGTTTTTCACATGAATGTCTCATGGACCCGTGAGCTTGACCTTATTAACCTTACATGCGTGAGTCATGTTTAATCTGTATCCTTAATCCATAATTTCCAAGCATTGCCTATGGCTCGCCGGGGTTTACGAGCAGTGTTTTGCAAATACAGCTATTTAAGTATCAGATACAGTAGATGACTCACTGTGTTGTGGACTTTCTGGAATTTGGTTTATCCCCCATGTTAACAGAAAGACTAAGAGTTTACAGACATGCTAGTGTTTTGCAGGGAGAACCAATCATGGAAATGATTTTTATTCTGTGAGAATTTACTCTAATTTACTCAAAATGTCACAGAAATTCTCGAGGAAACTCTTGAACACAACCACATTAGTTTGTTCAAATAGAATAGAATAGAATTGGGAGGGATGAAAACCCTCTTTAATGGTCACACATGCAGAGCACACAGTGACATGTGTTCTCTGCATTTAACCCATCCTAGCACTAGGAGTCTAGTACTAGGAGCAGTGGGCAGCTATTGTACAGCGCCCGGGGAGCAATGGGAGTGAGGGGGGAAGGGGGATGTCCGGTGCCTTGCTCAAGGGCACCACGGCAGGGCAGGAGATGAACTGGGACCTCTCCAAGTAGCAGTCCACACTCCACATTTTAGGTCTGGTCGGGGATTTGAACCGGTGACCCTACGGCTCCCAGTCCAAGCCCCTACTGACTGAGCCACTGCTGTAAAACACCAATAACACACCTGATAAATGAGGAGAAGGGAAAGTAGTGTTTCCTCTGCGTTCCTCCTTTACTCAAATGCTGCAAATTCTCCAGAAATGTGGTGGAGTCATAAGCAATCAATCTTGGGATCCTAGATTAAGACTTTCTAGTAGATCACAGATCAACAATTTAAGAAACTAATGTAAACAATTAAAATATGCAGATTTCCTAGCAGTTAACCGTTTTAGTTTTTTTTACAGAATTCAACTATACCCACTATTATGTTTTTAGTCAAACCTTGTATATTTAATATAACATATAAGCTTTTCTCACCTTATTAGATATGTTAAATGTTATTACAGACGACAAATGTAATATTCCTCGCAACTAGAAGCAGTGTATTATCTTAACTGTCACATTGGCAGCTTTGTGAGGCAACAGTGCCAAAGTTGAGGTCCTTTTAAGCATCACCTAATGCTTAAAAGGACAATGCTAACAGGCTGAATTTAAGCAGGTGTAATGCTTACCATTTTAGCATAGCATGTTAGCATTTTAACCCTTGATGATTAGAACTAAAAACAAATTACAGCTGCTGTTAGCATGGCTCAAACGCATAGTCATAAGGGTGTCTTGTTGTGTTTAGTTTATGAGCTGAGGAATAAGTTTTCATGCATCTGTCGACGTTTCAAATGTTTATAAATCAAATAACAAAACAGGAAAATGAATGTGAGGCTTTTGGAGTTTAATGAACACTTACATAGGATTTAGCAGCTTGAGAGTGCCGAAAAAACAATTTACCATATAAAACAAACATTACCCTCATGTATACAGCAGACCAAACCAAAAAGCACTGAAAAGAGAATTGAGTTTCACCAAATATGTCGTTTTTCCCTCCCACACATATTCATATTTATCTTTACGTGGATCAGTTAGCAATATCACACACCCTGTAGCACCAGTAGCTGCGACAAATAAAACATCTTAAACTTCACATCTAATATTTGTTGGAACTGAAGCGATAGTTAGAGTAAGACGGGGCGTCCGTGGCATCAGTAGAAGCTGCAGGAAGCAGCAGGAGCCCTGTGTGGTTGTCTATCTTACACCGATCCATCGCCTGCTTGTATGAGATCTTCTCTTTCGTGATGGGGTCCACCAACTCTTTCTTGTAGGAGGTCTCATCTTGTAGCTCATCAGCTGTTTTTCTGTCGATAATATTAGTGGCGAGAGCTTCTTTGACAGATAGGCGGCCTGCTTTCGAGGGATCCACAAACCCACCGGTGAGGTACTGTGCCTCCATATACCTCCTGGCATTTTCTTGTGGAATATACCCTTTACTTGCGGCGGGTCCCACTGCGAGACGGTCTTTGGTCATGGGGTCTTCGACTCCTGTGAAGGCCTTTTGGGCATTCAGAAGCTTGTGCATGTCACTCGTGTCAATGAGCCCACGTTCAGCTGCATTGTGGACGGATAGTTTGTCCTTTTTGGCGAGATCAACGATTCCCCCGGAGGCTGCTTGGGCCTCCAGCAGCTTCAGAGCTGTGTCGGCATCAATGAGTTTGCGGGTCAGGGCACTTCTCACGGACATGCGGCTTTCAGTGGTGGTGTCTAAAATGCCGGAGATGGGGAAATACTCATCACCTGCTGTGGAAGTGAGGTTGCTCAGACTGCCACTGTTGTGACTGTTGAGTTGAGTTGAGCTGTTATATTGAGAGTTGAGGCTGGGGAAGGAGGACCTCAGGGAGCTTGGCATGTAGTTCAAAGGAGAGGGTGGGGTGGTTCTGATGGGTGATCGTGGGGCTGAATGGATGACTGGAGGAAAGATGGGCTTGCTGGGTTCCCCTGCGACAAGGAGGGAAAACTCAGTAATGGACATTTTCCCTTCCTTGTAGCAGGACATGTCGTACTGGGTCAAGCGACCATCCTTCAGAGCCTCATTGATTGAGTACTGCTTTCCACTTTTGCGATCCTGCAGGATTGTTGTGTCGCCATCTGGACCAGTTGAAGTGATTTCCTCCCAGTCGCATTCCAACTCAGACAGATGGATGTAGTGTTTGCGATCAATCAGCCCCTGTGCATAGGCATCATAGGGAGACATGTTTTTACCGGTCTCTGGATCCAGGATGGTGATCTTCGTTGAGAGGTTTATCTCCCGTGTGTGAGTTTCAGAGTGGTCCTCTCTCTGGACATTGCTCTGCAACTCGATGATAAGTGTGTCTCTCTGGTGTATTTTGTCCTTCTCGTTGAGGATTTCTTTCTCCAGCCGTTCTAGGTCAGAGGATGACCTCAGACTCCTCTGCTTGGACATCATGTTTCTCTCACTGATCAGCTTGGACTGTTGCTGGAAGGTAATGGTGATGGTATTTCTTTGAGCCTCTAGCATTTTGAGCTGTCTGAGGAGATCCTCCTTCTCTCTCTGCATGGTATCTTTGGTGATGACGAGGGTGGTTTCTTCCTCAGAAGTCACGGAGTGCGACGAATGCAGGTGAGTAATTCTGACGTGGAGGTTCTGGGTGTCATCTTCCTGGTCACGCCTCAGATTTCTCTCCTGCGTTACGAGGTCTCTCATATGTTCCCTTTCAGCCTCCAACGCCGGGTCTTTCTCTACGCGAACAACCTCTCTGTAAACAACCTTCTCTATCGTCTTCTCCTTTTGCAGAATTTCCAACTTTATTCTCAGGTTGCGGATTTCTCTCTCAATACGACTGATATTGTTGGCCTCGGTCTCCTTGTCGGCACGTACACCATCAGTAAGTCTGTCCAGCTTAGGATCCCGCTCCACTTTCAGGATCTCCTCGATGATGATCCTTTCCTCAACGGGCGGCGGAGCGTTTTCCAATTCAAGAATGCGAGACTTGATCTGCCTGAGCTCGGACTCTACTTTAATCTTCTTCTGGCGTTCGTCCATCTGAGCCAGGGTACTCTCTTTGTCTTGAATCAGCGCTCTGAGCTGTCTGACCTCTATATCAAGCTTTCTGCGGGCTTTCAATTCGTCGTCTAGGTTCTTGTTCAACTTGTCATGCTCCACTAACTGCTTGGGGTCCTTCTGAAGACGCACCACTTCGTGCATGACTATCTTCTCCTCGGGCTTCTGCCTTTCGAGGAGGATGTATTGGTTCTGGATCTCAAAGAGCAACTCCTCCACACTGCGGCGTTGTTGAATCTCTTCTCTGACATTCCTCCGGAGTCTGTCAGCCTCTTTTTCAAGGAGAGGATCATTCTCATATTTGATGAGCTCTTTAGTGACCAGCTTGGTCTCCACTTTGGACTTTTCCACCTTCAGCTCATCTCTGTCTCTGCGTAGTCGGGTCAGCAGCTCGATGGTGGTCTCATAGTTCACTAGCAGACGGGAAGCTTGGTTGTTCAGCCTTTGCAATTCCCTGGTAACCTCTGGGCTTTTCTCTTCTTTGATCACTTCCTGGGTCACCTCCTTGTACTCTATCTTGGGTTTCTGAGAGCGCAAGGTGGTCAGAGTTGTAATCAATGTCTTGCTTTCGTACTCCATGTTCGTGCGGTTACGGCCAGAGTCCTGAAGTTCTTTCTTCAGACGCACCAGCTCGATTTCTGTCTCAGGATCAACTCTGTAGATCTCATTGATGATCTCCTTGACCTCAACTTTAGGTCTGAGCTTTTCCAGCTCCCCATAGCGTATCAGCATGGTGGTCAGGTCCTTCAACAAGATAACATTCTCATCCTTCTCCTCCTCCAAGGCAATTCGTAGCTTCTTTGACTCTTCCAGAGATTTTGGATCTTGCTGTACTTGCTTTACCACCTTGGTGACTATCTTAGGTTGGATGGTGGGAATGACCCTCTCCAATGTGTTGATCTGGCTCCTTGTGCTAAAGATGCTAGTGTTGAGCGACTCGGACCTGAAATCCTCCTCTGAGATATTAGTCTGGAACGTGAGAACAGATTTCAGCATCTGTGGATCCTTCTCAAGCCTCACCACTTCTTTCTTAACGATCTTCGACCTGGTTTTTTGTTGCTGCTGAGACAACACCGTGAGCTCGGTTTTCACTTGAATTTTCTCAGTATCTCGCGTTTGGAGCATCAGCCTTATCCTCTCTATCTCTTCTCTCATCCTGACGGCGTCTTTGTCAAGCTGGGGGTCTCTCTCATACTCCGTCATTACCTTGGTCAACAGTCTGGGTTCGACTGTGATCAGTTGTGTTTCCAGTTTGCGGATCGTCACGCTGATAATTTCGATCTCCGAACGGGTTCTTGTCCTCTTCAATGACTCATCCTGGATCCGACTTTTCAGTGACTGTAGTTCCAACTCCAGTTTTGGGTCATGGTAGTATTGCACCACCTCCTTCTCCTCCAACCTCTCCACTCCTCTCCTACTCTTAAGAGACACAAACCTCTTACGGTATGTTTCCAGGTCTCTTTCAGCATGCAAGCGTCTGGCTACCTCTTCATTTAATTCCTTTTTCAGACTATCACTTGCCTCCAGGTCCTTCCTATCGCTCTTTAGCTGCATCTGCTGAGTGACCACCACCTGACTGACTTTCTGTTCATTCTGCACATGAATAAAAAAAAAGATACATGTAATTACTTTGGGCAGGTAACAATGGGAATAATTATTACTTGAGTGTTGTATTTTGATGCCATAATATCGTACCCTGGCCTTGATGTGTTTTGTTGTCCCCAACTGGTTGAGTATCTGCTCGTTTTCGGCAGACACCTCGGAGAACAGGTTCAGTAGATTTTTCTCCTGCAGAAAGCAAAACCAGATGTGAAGTTGAAGATGACAGAGGGAACATTTGTATTGAAAATGTAGAGATTTGTCATGAGTTTTTAAGTGTACCTTTCTCTGTACAGCCTTAGCCATGGTTGAAGTTTCACGCAACTTTGGGACTGGTTCCTCATAGTCAACATCATCGTCATCGTCCTCATTCAGAGTGCCACGGTAAGTGTTCAACTTAGCGTCATACTCCTGAAAGCAAATGCATTTATGGATTTAAGGATTAAGTACAAAGGAAGTGCGCGCTTTATTCACTGTAAATAAGAATATTGATATTGTCTGAACTCACATTCAGGACGCTCTGCAGATCTCGGGACAGATACTTGACTCGGTCCAGATCATCGGATTTCTTCTTGATATCCTCAACTACTTTCTAAACAAGAAATACACCGAGACTTGAGTTAGTTTGTATTTAGAATTTGGACACATTTTAATGTATTTAAAGAAATACTTCCCACTCACCCTTTGAGAGTTTTGTTTGGTTGTTATTTGCTTCACATCATCTGTAGGTTTGATGGCGTTATTGGGCAAATTGAGCAAGAAGAAATCCAGTCCCTGAACAGCATTCTGGAAATCTTGGTTTTTATTGGTTGATTGCTTTATGAGGGCAGACCTAGAGTGAAATATGAAAAACAGTCCATTGTTCAACAAGTCGGGACTCGAAAAAACACAAACACAGTTACAACTTGCATTTAGTTTGACTCACCTTTCCTGGAGCTGATTATTGACGGACGTGTAACGGTTCTTCAGCTGTTTCACCTCATTCTCCTGGCGGCGGATGTCCGGACAGTATTCATTGAATGTCCGCTGCAAAGAGCCGCAGGACTGCTCTGTCAGGTCCAAGTCTCTGCCTAGTTTAGTCACCTGATCCTTCTCGGCGGTGACATCCTGACGCAGAATCTGTTCGGCATAAGGATAAAGACAGGTTACGAACTTGTTTGCTCCTGAAATTGTTAAATCTTTAACAATTGTGGAAGAAATCTTTTTGATGGAAAAACTGACTTATAAATTGAGATTGCAAGAAACACAACTCAACAGAAAGTGGGGGAAATGGACTCTATACAAGACTCAAAGCAAAGGCATTTGACTGGAACAATAGGTAATAGATACATGTATCTTCAAGAATATAATAACATGAAGACATATCCCTAGCCTTTTATTTTATTTGTATTCTTTTTTCCTTTTATAAGTACCACACCTGCAGCTGCTGGTTGCGACTCGGGAGGGCGTTCGGTTTATCATAAATGGCGCCTTCTTTGGCTAATTTCTCCTCGAACCCAGACACCATGCCTTCCACCTTCAGCTTCTGCTTCTCCAGGAACATGGAGGCTGTAGCCCTGGTAGAGAGGAGAGAAACACAACTTCCTGTTAGGAAAACACTGAATGTCCTCTTCCAATATCAGAGCAACATGATAACAAAGGTATCCCAACTGTAGCTGTGAACATGACAGGATGTATGATTACCTAGAAGAGCATCAGGACTGTTTGAGGCATATGATAGCTATGTGATTAACATGATGATTCAGCCTCTATGGAGATAGACATATGACAAGCATGATCATTTCTGACGTGGAGCTAATCTGAAGTAAACATTGAATACTGCTTTCTATTCCTCCATCTTGTGACTGTGTAACTCCCTCTCTTGGATATCAGCATGTGAAGGACACTGTTCAGGAACTAGTTGATGCTCTGTGTGTGATGACTACTTCCATTCTGGAGAGGATCAGAGATACATGGATCCTGAGATTGAAGCTCAAGCCAGTGAGATTTTCCTAACACTTCCAAAAAATAGAAATCATATAAAAGAAAAGTTCTTTCTTACTTTTTCTTATAGAGATCGATGAAGTTGTTGATGTCGTCAATCTTGTTGTTGGCGGCGCTGATTTTGAGGGGCAGGGAGGAGGCGGTGGGTCCGAGAGGCTTCTTGGCCAGAATGGGCTCCATCTCTCTCTGGAGAGCATTCTTCTCCGACTCCAGCTTCCTCACAGCCAGAGCAGATTTCTGGAAAGGCCAAAGTTCAATAGTGTTACTCGGAGGTGAATTTCCACATTCACATGTATTAGATAATTAACTTAAGCCTATATTTCACCTCGTGCTCTTGCAGGCGTTTGTTCAGGTCCTCAGTCGGGTTGCGATTGTCCAGCGGGGATCTGAGGCGATTCAGGATTTCTTTCTCGTTCCGCTCCAGGGCTTTGTTGATCTTGTCGATTTCACTGGCCAGCTGTGCAGCTCGTGGATCCTCGGGAGCACTTTGAACAGCGACTGAGGAGGAGAAATGACAAAAACTATACAATGAAAACTGCAAGACTCTTTCATAAAGACTAGGCATTTACACACCAAGCGCCTTTTTCTCCTGGCGATTCATTCCTTTGTAAATATATTTTTCGACGTGTTGTTTTGGTCATTAAATACTTTTACACAGAAATGTAATAATATATTGCAAAGAAACGGGTTGCGGGAATGCAATTTTAATGTGTTTTTGGTTGCTAACAAGTGTCTAAATGAGACGACTAAACATCATCACGGCCAACATTAGCCTCCTTTAGCTTAGCGGTGGTGACGTGAAGTCATGTGACCGTGCTGTAGTTCCTTTATAGCCCAACATTAGCCACCTTTAGCTTAGCGGTGGTGACGTGAAGTCATGTGACCGTGCTGTAGTTCCTTTATAGCCCAACATTAGCCACCTTTAGCTTAGCGGTGGTGACGTGAAGTCATGTGACCGTGCTGTAGTTCCTTTATAACCCAACATTAGCCTCCTTTAGCTTAGCAGTGGTGACGTGAAGTCATGTGACCGTGGTGTAGTTCCTTTATAGCCCAACATTAGCCACCTTTAGCTTAGCGGTGGTGACGTGAAGTCATGTGACCGTGCTGTAGTTCCTTTATAGCCCAACATTAGCCACCTTTAGCTTAGCGGTGGTGACGTGAAGTCATGTGACCGTGCTGTAGTTCCTTTATAACCCAACATTAGCCTCCTTTAGCTTAGCAGTGGTGACGCGAAGTCATGTGACCGTGGTGTAGTTCCTTTATAGCCCAACATTAGCCACCTTTAGCTTAGCGGTGGTGACGTGAAGTCATGTGACCGTGCTGTAGTTCCTTTATAGCCCAACATTAGCCACCTTTAGCTTAGCGGTGGTGACGTGAAGTCATGTGACCGTGCTGTAGTTCCTTTATAGCCCAACATTAGCCACCTTTAGCTTAGCGGTGGTGACGTAAAGTCATGTGACCGTGCTGTAGTTCCTTTATAGCCCAACATTAGCCACCTTTAGCTTAGCGGTGGTGACGTGAAGTCATGTGACCGTGCTGTAGTTCCTTTATAGCCCAACATTAGCCACCTTTAGCTTAGCGGTGGTGACGGGAAGTCATGTGACCGTGATGTAACGTTCACTTTTTTAATGCAAACACATTGTTTGGTTGTTAATATGTGGAGATTCTCCTTCCTTGTTTATTTGTCACTTCTTGTGTATAGGACTTTATATTCAGGGGAAACAAATAAAGGTGGTCCTGTTATGATGTCTTTCTTCTCACCTGCTTTCTGAGGGCGGACCACCTCCACAGTGGGGTTCTTCAGGGAGGCCATGTGCACAGATCTACGGCTCTTCAGATCCCTCAGCGCTTTATCCAGACTGAACACACACATCATGTTTCATTAAAAATACATCACAGGATTTGTTGTTATCACATAATAAAAGGATGTAGAGAAAACATACTGTAGGGTGTGTGTTTGCACTCTGTACCTTTTGACTTTCTCCAGGGCCTCGGCGTCAGGGGGGGGGATCATAAAGCATGTCCCTGGGAGGGTCCTGGTCTTCCCACTGCCGCCCTGGAGCACCCAGTTCTTATTATCAGAGTTGGACTTTAGGGTTAGAGTCTCTCCACGCCTCACTGTGTCCTGAAGCACACGTAGAGGAAGATAAAATGAAGATTACAAGAATATATGAGGTACGTTAGAGGGTCTTGAAGATATTGTTCCGATCAGCCTATAGTGCTCCCTATCATCTGTTTCCCCTGACTAACCTGTCCCTATCATTTGTGTCCACTTTAATTGTCCTCTCCATGATAGTATGTTTCTGTTTTTATCATGTTCTGTTGCTTTTACCTCTTAGAATATTTAACTAATTGTACGGTGTCCTTGGTGTCATGAAATGCCTTAAATCAAATGTATTATTAGTGTTGCCTCTGTGTTTAGTGTCCTGTCTGTCTGTAACTTTGTGTGGTAGTGTTACCACTGACAGGTCTCTCTTGAAAATGAGACCTTGTGTCTCAATGAGATTGTACACCTGTGTAAATAAAGGCTAAATACAATTATTATTATTATTGTCTTCAGTGATTGTAATACTAAGTTAAATGTTCCGTGTATCTTGTCTTGGAGAAAAATGTCAGACTTGATCCGACAATAAAGTATTATCCTATTATTATTTGTTGAACAGGGACAGTGCACATTAATCAACATTTCTGTAAATGTGCCAAGAGGCTATTTCTCATCTGTAGTCCCTGGACAGATTTTGTTAGTCACCCTAAAGACACATTTCATTTTAAACAAGTAAATACAGTGAAATAAAAACATGCAACATACAGTACTGGAAATCGTAATAATAAAAAAACAGAACAATAAAAACAAAAACAAAACAAAACAAAAAAGAACATGTTAAAACACAGGCAGTGTATTAAAGAGGAAGATCAAATTAAGATAACAAGAACATATAATATATATAATGTACTTTAGAGGGTCTTGAACAGTGATCTGAACATCTTCAGGGTTTTAAATGCTAAGTTAAATGCTCCTTGTATCTTGTCTTGGTAAAAATGTCAGACTCAATAAAGTATTATCGTATTATTATTATCTTTATGATGCTCCTAATAACTTGTTTTGGCATGGGTGTGCACTTCTTGGATCATTAAATTAGGATTTCTGATTCTGATTTGGACTTTTGAACAGAAAAACTGTTTTTTTATTAATATCAAAGTCTGTAAAGCACTGAAACGTATCTTACATCTTTATCAGCCCAGTCACAGAGGGCCACGACGGAGGTGGGTTTGGTGGGGAGGGTCCGACGGAGCTTCAGAGGAAAGATGCCGCTGCTGAGCTCTCTGAGGTCAGAGAGACGCTGATCGTTCCTCCGGACCGCCGGATCATCGCCCTGCAGGTAATATTGTGTTAGAATAGTTGTTGGGAAAATTCTGAATGTCCTCTTCCAATATGAGAGTCCACATGATAACAAAGGTATCCCAACTGTAGCTGTGAACATGACAGGATGTATGATTACCTAGAAGAGCATCAGGACTGTTTGAGGCATATGATAGCTATGTGATTAACATGATGATTCAGCCTCTATGGAGATAGACATATGACAAGCATGATCATTTCTGACGTGGAGCTAATCTGAAGTAAACATTGAATACTGCTTTCTATTCCTCCATCTTGTGACTGTGTAACTCCCTCTCTTGGATATCAGCATGTGAAGGACACTGTTCAGGAACTAGTTGATGCTCTGTATGTGATGACTACTTCCATTCTGGAGAGGATCAGAGATACATGGATCCTGATGTTGAAGCTCAAGCCGGTGACCAGTGAGATTTTTCTAACAAATAAAAACACTATTGAAGGGAAAACTCAAAATGGAAGAGTCTTGTAAATAAAATATGTGGAATGGAAACAAAAACACTAAGGATTAGAAAAGTAGTTCATATCTTTGAGGACAGATGGGAGGAATGTGTGAGGTATACAACACAAACATAACAAATTACCCTTTGATTAGATCTTGACAATTAATGTGCCCAATTTCTTAAAATGCAAATAAAAGAATATAGTAGTGGTGTTACCTCCAGAGCCATCAGGACCTCGGGGTTGCTCTTCCCTGTGAGAGCCTTCGGGTCCAGATTGGAGTTGAGCCTCTCCAGAGACTCGGACAGCGTCTCTGCCTCCAGCTGGAACTGTGAGACAAAATATATTCACTTAAAGGTCTCCTATTATGCTATTTTTAGGCATATATTATGGGTCTCAGATATATACAAATATATTAAAAAAACATGTCTATGATGTGTTTTGCTCAAAATACCAAACAGATCATGCATTTTAGACATCCCTCATATCCCTCTGTTTCTGGGTCCTTAGCTTTAAAAGAAAAAAAGAGGAGGTTGAGCTAATGCCTGCTCAGAATTCTACGAGATACAGCTAAATGCTGCCGTGATTAAACGCCATCATGTTCAAAACCACATCAAGGATTATTTCTGAAACAGTATGGAGCTCAAACTCTTTTTCTCTCTCAGGTTTACCACAAGGTGAGTTCCTTTTTATATTTCCTGCTTTTTTACACATACTCTCTCCAGTACAGGTTAGCTCTGAGTGTTAGCGCTACTTGCTAATGTAAACACAGACCATATTACGTCCAAAAAACGTTGGGCATTGTTTCTGATAGCAACGTTTCTGATAGGGCCGTGGGTCCACATTGCAGATATTACGTCATATCGGACGCAAATCTGGATCAGCTCCGTTGTACCCCCGTTTTTAGAGATTTGGGTACGGAGGAAAAGAGAGAGGGTTTTGTACTCAGGTGCTGTACTTTAATTGGAGTTTTTCCGCTTCATGCAACATAGTCATTGTTTTTTAGGCTCTCTACCTTCTTGTAGTCTTCGATGTTGTCCAGGTGTATTTCCTGAGCCAGACACAGGTTGAGGAAGGCCTGCCACTCCAACTGCACAGCGTCTTTGTGAGCCTGAGAAATACAAATGCCTCAGTTTAGTATATTACATTTGTTATAATCATTCATCATATTTGACCCATCACATTGATCCAGGTGACAGCTGTACCTTTATGGTGGAGCTGGCAGGATGTTTCTTCTCAACGAGTCGTTCTCCTTCCCCCTGCAGCTTGTTGATCTCCTTCTCATGAGATAGCAGACCGTTGGTTTTGAATTTCTGAAAAAGACAATAGAAGACATGATTACAACCTCTACTACATAAAATACATCAGTAAATACCCCACTGGAGAATTTAAAAACAGAGGTTGCTAACAAGTGTTTAAATGAGACGACTAAACGTCATCACGGCATTTCGTGTTATAGTCACGAAATTAATTTAATCTATTGATTCGTGTTCACCAACACGACTTCCCCCTTTTTTTCGTGTCACACAGAACGATTTTAAAAGCAATGTATTTCTATTGGTAGTATGTTTTGTGCCTGCACCACGTCTTTTTGTCCGGTCGGGTCTTGGAAGAGCGGAAGCTGTGTGGTTCATAAAAACATCTTCTTACTCAATATCAAGCCACGATTATTGTTTTTTATCTTAAATTGTATAATGTCGTATTTTTTTTGCCATCCGTGAGGAAAATAAATGGGGCTCAGAGACTTAGCTTAGCGGTGGTGACGTGAAGTCATGTGACCGTGCTGTAGTTCGTTTATAGCCCAACATTAGCCACCTTTAGCTTAGTGGTGGTGACGTGAAGTCATGTGACCGTGCTGTAGTTCCTTTATAGCCAAACACTTGCTCTTTACTTCAAAAGGTGGTGCTAAAATGTGGAGATTATCCTGCTGAACTAAACGTGTAAGTATCATAAACGTTTGTTTGACACAGAGATTGTTTTCTGCAATAATCCATTGTCTTTTTTTAAAGGAGCTTCATTTGACTCATTCGGCCAGCAGCTAAACTAAAGTTACAGCACCGGTTACACCTGTTGGATCCAGAGTTGGTGTAACCGGCTCTTCATGGTAAACTGGTAAAAGACTTTTAAATATTCCTCAAAAATCTCCCATAATAGGCGCTTTCACACCGGAGTACTTTTCCCCCCCGAACTAGGCCGATAGGGGGGGGGGAGATTTGGTTTCACACCAAAAAGGATTTGGGCCTAGTCCCTAGTTCGCGCGAACCTTTTCACCCCCAGATAGTCCCTGCTAGAGAGGTGGTACTTTCCTGGGGAGGAAATGGTTCGTGGGTGTGCCGGCCACACTAACAATTTCTGATTGGCTCGGCAAATTGCAAGTTTTGTGAACCCAAAGCAGAAGAAGAAGTGACGTCAGCGGCTTCATTTGCCTAATCCTCCCTCAGGGACTTATTCCGGTGAGAACGCGATCTACTAGGACAGTTCGAGGGACAAAAGAGTTCGGGGAGACTAAGTACCGGGGACAAGTACCGGCTAAGTACTTGGTGTGAAAGCGGCTAATGACTCCCCCCCCCTCACCTCGTACTCCATGCGGACACTGGGGGCGTCCACCAAGCGGTCGCTCCAGTCTCTCTGCAGGATCCTCTCCTGCTGCCCCGACAGGTAGCTCAGCTCCTTCCTGCAGCTCTGCACGTACTCATACAGCGAGGCCAGGTGAGCGCGCCGCTGCTCAGACAACTCCTGCACAACCAGAGGAGGAAAAAAGTGTTTATCATACAGTGTGCTGTCCGTTAAAGCTTATAGACATACTGTATGGATTTCTGGAGACTCAAAACTAGAAACAAGGGGAAGTCAATTAGTTGTATATCAACACATCCAAAGGTTTCTCTGATATCCAAAGACTCTTACACTATTATATTAGAAAGTGCACTGATCCATATTGAGATTTCGATTACATTTAGATTCCTTATGGAACCCTACCAGATGCAAAACTTAATATATATGATTCTGAAATCGGCCTCTAGCATACTGAGTATTTCTGTGACACACACCAACACACATGCATTACATACACACATCCCTCTGAACTTAACTCAACTCAAACACACTTTGAAGCCTCACAGGGGAAAAAAACTCACACAAAGTTTGTCATATTTGTCCTTGAGGGCGGCGTACTGCTCCTGTGAAGAAAGAAGAAGAATACACAGGTGAATGATTCAGCCTGAAGTAATATGTATGTGTTATTATTAGCCGGGGGGGAGATACTTTGTTCAGTTGTGTGTGCATGTGTCTATCTGTCCAAAAGCATATTTTAGTGACAGTTTTACACTTACTAACGGCTGACTCAACACTCCTCTCTACAAGTCACAAGTGATCAACAACTGTGTATTTAGCTAAAGGCATTTATGGTACATAGCCTAGGATAAGAACCAGTCTTAACTACTCTGATGCTGGCTTTTTGTCATGGCTCAAAAACCATTACAAATATTTTAGAAAATATTAACCAGTGGCACTACATTTGCACAGAACATTTGACTGTTCATGAGGGTTAGTGTAGTGTGGAAAGTATTATTAATCTCCAAAATCCAGGTTTTTGTTGCAGTCTTGAATGTAAGGAAGCCTGGAGGGACAATAGAGCGGTGCAGAAATTAGTCTTAAACCCTGAATTGAGTCTGCATTTTATCTAACGTGAAGTCATGTGACCGTGCTGTAGTTCCTTTATAGCTTAACATTAGCCACCTTTAGCTTAGCGGTGGTGACGTGAAGTCATGTGACCGTGGTGTAGTTCCTTTATAGCCCAACATTAGCCACCTTTAGCTTAGCGGTGGTGACGTGAAGTCATGTGACCGTGCTGTAGTTCCTTTATAGCCCAACATTAGCCTCCTTTAGCTTAGCCGTGGTGACGTGAAGTCATGTGACCGTGCTGTAGTTGCTTTTTAGCCTAACATTAGCTTTTTACTTCAGAAATCATAAAGTGGTGTTAATATGTGGAGATTATCCTGCTGGACAAAACGTGTAAGTATCATAAACGTTTCTTTGCCATATGTATGTATTGATTGTGATGTAACACTGTTTGCTGGAGGTCTCCATCTCTGGTTGTTTTCTGTTACCTTGGAGCTGGTGCTGCTGGGCTGCAGCTGGTCTTTGTACGCCTCGATCTCCTGGTGCAGGATGTTATGTTCTGCCATCTGCTTCTCCACGTCAGGCAGCTTTGGGCCGTACGCATCTGACTTTAACTGTCTCTGTAAATCACAGAAACAGGACCGTTTTCAACCTGTGACCTTTATCAGTCATGCAGACGTTCAGTTAACAAAACCCAAGATTAACTGACCATTTTGTCGTCCAGCAGAGGCCCCCAATCGATCTTCTGTTTGGGATCCAGAGTTTTGACCTGGGAGTACAGCTCCCTGTAGATGGAACAGTCCTTCACCCAGCGATCGTGGAGGTTTTTCACGCTGCAGGAGGAGGAACCAGACACAAAGAGATGTCAGTCAATGAAGGGTAGAAGGGTGGAGAAAGGGGAATGTGGAAATGAATATTTGAGGTGGGTATAAGTCTCGATGGCATGCGACAGATCGAGTTTTAGGTGCGTCTGTTAGCATGCATGCATCGGTGGAATTTAATAGTACACACACAAGGAAGCACTGTGCTTAAGTTCAACTGTGAGGCACTTTTATTTAATACGACTTCACACTTCACTAATCCACAACATTTAAAAAAGGGGTAAATACTTTTTACTTCACTTAATTCATCCTACAGCTACTAGTTACTTTAATAAGCAATATTTTGAATGAAAAATAATAATATGATGATCAAATATGATGTTGTGTAAGAAATGAAACTAACCAACTGTTTATTCAATAACATCTGAACAATTAGACAATTAAATAATGTTTTAGAGAAAATAATTGGCATCTATAACCATTTAAGTATTTCTATTTATTTATTTTGAATAATATTTCGTTTTTTGTGGGGTTTTTTAATATTTATTTTTATAGATGTTCATGCCTGTTTGTACTTTTGCTTATTAAAATGTGTTTTTAATTTATTTTGACTAATTTTGAGTCATTTATGTTTTTTAGTGAAGCTCGAAATTATTTTTACAATTTAAAATGTTTTTTTGTTTGTCGATAAAAAATGTTTGTCTTTGAACCTCAAACATCTCCCTCCATCTCCTTTTTGTATTTCTACTTTTACTTGAGTAACAGATGAGAGTGCTTCCTCCAGCACTGCCTGCATGTTTCTTGGTATGAACTCACTCCTTCTCGATCTCGTGGGCCTGCGGGTGCCCCAGCCTCTTGGCTTTGTCCACGTCCATGAAGAGGTCCTTCAGGAGCCCCTCGGCCTGCGACAGGGTGTCAGCGTTCTCCCTCTGGTGGTACAGATTCAGCTTCTTCTCATCTCGCTCTGTGTCCTAAGAGGGGAACAGAGGAGCTTTGTTTCTGTCTCATTCTATCTTTTTTATCACAAGGAAGTTTGCATCAGACAATATTAGCCATTTTAAAAAGTGTTGTGGACATGTGCCCAGCAGGTGTACATGACACCTCTCTCTTACCACGCTCAGATGATGCTCTGCAGCCAGGATGCTCTTCTCTACTTCGTCGGCCTTTATCTGCATCCGAGAAATCACCACAGCCAGGTCCTGGGCCTGAGCCCTGGGAACAACAACAGAGAGGTGACGGTTAAAATCCTCCAAAACACTGCAATGTGAGACTTACTGAAGACAGAAGAAAAGTTATAGAAGAATTAATATTTTTTAAAGAGGTCTTATTCTGCTTTTTGGGGTTCTCCCATTCCTGTAGTGTGTTCTATAGGTTTATAGGCTCCTTTGTTTACTTTCTGAACATAATGACATCACTAGGTAACACTCACGCTCCTATTGGCTAGCACTCCAACAAATTGTACGTGGTAGGCTAAGGGGCGGGACATCTCTAAGCCTATCAGCACAGGCAGTATGAGAAAAATAAAGAGCTTTTTGAACATTAAAGCATGGAGACATGTCCCAGTAGAGACACTACATACTGATATACACCTGAACATCAGCAGGAGAGGACTCTTTAAAGTAGAGACACTACATACTGATATACACCTGAACATCAGCAGGAGAGGACTCTTTAAAGTAGAGACACTACATACTGATATACACCTGAACATCAGCAGGAGAGGACTCTTTAAAGTAGAGACACTACATACTGATATACACCTGAACATCAGCAGGACAGGACTCTTTAAAGTAGAGACACTACATACTGATATACACCTGAACATCAGCAGGAGAGGACTCTTTAAAGTAGAGACACTACATACTGATATACACCTGAACATCAGCAGGAGAGGACTCTTTAAAGTAGAGACACTACATACTGATATACACCTGAACATCAGCAGGAGAGGACTCTTTAAAGTAGAGACACTACATACTGATATACACCTGAACATCATCAGGAGAGCACTCTTTAAAGTAGAGACACTACATACTGATATACACCTGAACATCAGCAGGAGAGGACTCTTTAAAGTAGAGACACTACATACTGATATACACCTGAACATCAGCAGGAGAGGACTCTTTAAAGTAGAGACACTACATACTGATATACACCTGAACATCAGCAGGAGAGGACTCTTTAAAGTAGAGACACTACATAGCATCAAATGTCCTCTTTATCACATGACGTGTTGCTCCTGTTTCAGGCGTGGACTCTGGAACAAAGAAGAATTCCTTCACCTGCTCAACATAATTCCTCCCTGACATGTCATCCATCTCAGACCTGTTTGTTTTGTCATTCCTCCGCCAACGAGATATGAAAGCAAACTATTTATTTTGACACACCCGTATCAGGACACAGTGTAAAGGGGGGGGGGGGGGATAAGAGGGTGTTTCCCCCCCTCTATCATTAGCGCCAGGAATGCTGTCCATTCAGATCTTATCTTTAATTTACAGCGTGGTGATGACAGCTCTGTAGTCAGACATTAAGGCTCTGAGGCGGAGGACTTCCTTTTTATCACTCCCATTGGAGGAATGTGACTATACAATTAGTCAGTGCATTGACAGGTACCTTTGTATCGCTTACTTGTTACTGGCTCTTTGACATGGAAAACATATGATGATTTGATAAAAATATGATGCTCAACGACATCACAGTAGAGGTGATACAATTGGTTGATTGCTCAATAAGTTAATTGACATAAAAAAGAACCCTATAAAGAGTCTTTGTCTCGAAATGAAGCAATGAAACTTTAACGAGGCTTCTCCCAGGCCAGTTAAAATAAAACAAACAAAGTAAGGCAGCTATAAAACAGACACAGCAGCATTAAATAAGCGGCACTTGTGAGGTTAAACGTACTGATTTACAAAAGTAGACATTTACGGAGATACATGTTATGAATAGTTAACAAATAGAAAGTCATTTTTATGTCTTACTTTGAGTTATTGATAATTTATTAAGTCAATTTTCATGTAATAATGCCAAATATACCACGGTTCCAGTTCGTCAAATTAGGCTTTTCTGCCATTCCTTTTAATTATTATTATTTTATATATATAGTTTTTTGTGGCAGGACAGAACGACTAATGTCTAGTTCTACGTTTTGGTGATTTTATGACATTTTACAAACTAAACGAGCAATCGGCAGATTAATCCAGAATGAAAAATAGTTTGTCAAATATTTCCTGCTCCTAATCTAACGACGAAAATGCCTTGATATAAATAACTTGAACATACATTAAAATACTGTATTTACATGAGGCCATTTCTGTAAAGTAATTACTTTTAATTGATGCTTTTGGTAAATATTGCTGATTAAACTAACGTACTTTTTAGGACAAGCTATGTTTACATTTCGATACTTCAAAAGTCCAACATGTGTCCGACTTTATCATGAATTTCTTTATTTTTGTTGGTTTATTTTGGCCAGTTTTAGCTTGAACTGGAAGGTAACACTGTTAGATGACATAGAGGGCATGCCACGTTAAAATGCTCCACAAAGTGAACCCAACTTCATCCATTTCTGTCCGATACATAACAAATGAAACGTGTAAATCAGGTGATGCGTTCACTGACTCACTGCCATTCAAAGCGAAGTGTCGGTGTGACAATTAAAGCAAACACCGAGACCCTGCCCTGCCACTCCCTCTGCCTTCAGAAACTATCTGCAAACACACCTGCTGTCAGATACCAGAGTACACACTGAAGTACAGCTCTCACATACTTGTACTTTACGAGAGTATTTCCCCTTAATACTTCCACTTCACTACATTTCAGAAGCCAGTACTGTCCTTTTTCGTCCACGACATGTATCTGATCATTAGAATATACATCCAGATTTGAAATGCAGTACTTTTACGTGTAACAGAGTACTTCTACAGTATTTCTACTTTAACTTTAGTAATGTAACTTCTCATCACCTCGCCTGACTTCTCACTCTCTCTGTATTTGTTTCTTTGCCTGAGGGGTGTTTGCCTGTTGAGTGTGTGTGTGTGGCTCTCTGCAATGTGGAGTAACTGGTGTGTGTGTGTTTGATTAGAGGAGTGACTGCGGCCGCCGTGGGACAAGTTGTATAAAATGACACACGGTTATAAATGTGTGACTCCTGCAGAGTAAATGGAAATGGTGCAACCTCCACCCTTAAACTGTTTATCTTGTATAACATCAGGTAAAGTATTGCGGGGCAGAGGTGGGAGAAGTACTCAGTAGAAGTACTATGGTCTTAAAATACTCTGTTACAAGTAAAAGTACTGAATTGAAATGTACAGTTTACAGCAAAACAGCAAAACAGCAAACATAAGTAACATTTAAACATTATGAAGGAGAAATAGAGGAGAGAAAAGGAAGAGGAGGGAGACAGGAAGAGGAAGGAGACAGGAAGAGATATGTGCTTAAAAATATGTATATACTTCCATTATCAAACATAAAAGTACTCCGAATGGCTCTTTACACAGTATTATAGTATTAAAGGGCCCTATTCTGCTGATGTTCAGGTGTATATCAGTATGTAGTGTCTCTACTTTAAAGAGTCCTCTCCTGCTGATGTTCAGGTGTATATCAGTATGTAGTGTCTCTACTTTAAAGAGTCCTCTCCTGCTGATGTTCAGGTGTATATCAGTATGTAGTGTCTCTACTTTAAAGAGTCCTCTCCTGCTGATGTTCAGGTGTATATCAGTATGTAGTGTCTCTACTTTAAAGAGTCCTCTCCTGCTGATGTTCAGGTGTATATCAGTATGTAGTGTCTCTACTTTAAAAGAGTCCTCTCCTGCTGATGTTCAGGTGTATATCAGTATGTAGTGTCTCTACTTTAAAGAGTCCTCTCCTGCTGATGTTCAGGTGTATATCAGTATGTAGTGTCTCTACTTTAAAGAGTCCTCTCCTGCTGATGTTCAGGTGTATATCAGTATGTAGTGTCTCTACTTTAAAGAGTCCTCTCCTGCTGATGTTCAGGTGTATATCAGTGTGTAGTGTCTCTACTTTAAAGAGTCCTCTCCTGCTGATGTTCAGGTGTATATCAGTATGTAGTGTCTCTACTTTAAAGAGTCCTCTCCTGCTGATGTTCAGGTGTATATCAGTATGTAGTGTCTCTACTTTAAAGAGTCCTCTCCTGCTGATGTTCAGGTGTATATCAGTATGTAGTGTCTCTACTTTAAAGAGTCCTCTCCTGCTGATGTTCAGGTGTATATCAGTATGTAGTGTCTCTACTTTAAAGAGTCCTCTCCTGCTGATGTTCAGGTGTATATCAGTATGTAGTGTCTCTACTTTAAAGAGTCCTCTCCTGCTGATGTTCAGGTGTATATCAGTATGTAGTGTCTCTACTTTAAAGAGTCCTCTCCTGCTGATGTTCAGGTGTATATCAGTATGTAGCGTCTCTACTGGGACATGTCTCCATGCTTTAATGTTCAAAAAGCTTGTCACGTACAATGTGTTGCAGTGATAGCCAATAAAAGAGTGTTACATAGTGATGTCACTATGTTCAGGAAGTAAACAAATGGAGAATTCAGGCAGAATAGGGCCCCTTTAAGTTAGAGTAGCAGCATCTCATCATTGAACTTCAGTAAACGTACTTCACCTGGTAACCAGTGAGGGATCGTAAACATGTCCAGTGGTGTTGTTACAGTAAACACTGAGAGACGTTTCATTCATTCTCCAGAGCTCTGAATGCTTTCTTTTAAAGAATGAATGAATGTATACTTCATACTCCTGTGTACATCATGCTATATTATATATGTATACTGTATATTTAGTACCGCGATATCCCTTTTTTCCTTTCCAGTTTTTGACTCTTTTCCTTCATTTGTTGTGCTTATTTTTGTTGTAAATACTTGTTGTTTTGTAAACACTGTTGGTATCCACTGTTATAACATATATATATATATTTTTTTTAAATGTAAAATAAATGTTTGGAAATACTTTTGGTATCCCCCAAAGGATAAAATAATAATAAAAAATATATTAAAAAAAATGTAAATACTGATGCGTATAAATTGATATTAAAAAAAGAGTTCATAAAATAAATAAATATATGTTTTACTATGATAAAAGCGTCATAAAGAAGCATTAAAAGATTTCATATTTTGTTTTCTGTGTACTTTTGGCATCCACTGTATAGGTAAAACATAAATGCGTTGTTTTGTTAATCTTTTTGTTATCCACTGTGATCAAATGATAATAAACAATATTTATAATATATGTAAATATATTTAGTTTTGTAAACACTGATTTAAATAAGATCATGGTTAAAGAAGAAGCAGTTTGAATCAGATTTCAGCAAAGAAAACAGCGAAAGAGAATCAAGACAAGGTAACCTGACACACACACACACACACACACACACACACACACACACACACACACACACACACACACATACAAACACACACACACACACACACACAAACAAACACACACACTTACTTGCTGAGCTTCAGAGCACTGGACATCTCTGGGTCTGTTCGGTGTCTGCTGTGATCTGAGAATGTGTGTGTGAGAGTGTGTGTGTGAGAGTGTGTGTGTTCCTATCTCCTCTCTCTTTTCCCTCTCAGTTAAGTCCGTCCACCTGTCGGCTCCTCCCCGCTGCAGGTGTGTCAGGAGGAAAGCAGGCGGACCTGTTCTTACCCACAATCCTCGGCTGCTGTCATGCAGCTCCTCCTCCACTGGGAGGTCAGTAACTCACTGATAGCACTCTTTAAACTGAGGGGTAAAGGTACTCTTTACTAATTTACTTAAAGCGGTAAAACCACGTCATACCAAGTCCCAGTCATACCAAAAGTACTTATTGTGAAATATAACCCTAAATCAAATATTTTAATAATTCGAACATTAAAAAAAAAGAGGAATAGGGGGGAAAAGTTACAATAAGTCTTAAAAGAAACAAAAAAGATATATATATGCAATAATAATAATTATAAATATTAAATTATATCATAATGTATTAGGATTTGTATCAAGTTTTAATTATATTTTGTTGTAATAATCCAAATAGACAAAGTAGCTCGTAACGAATGCTGTAACTTTAACGTAAACAAGTGAGGAGAAATGTGTGTCAAAGTGTAAAGTAGTATAATTAAGTATTAACTATAATTAGTACCTCAAGTGTTTTCTTAAGTACAAAGTAAGTAGATGTAGTTAGTTGTATCCACCACTGCTTTAATGTAATATTGAATGAGTTGTCTCAGTTTCAGGGTTAGAAACCTGAAACTTTAGGTATTTTGCTTTATTGTATTTCCCATGTCTGTTTTTATTTAAACTACAACACTTTCTTTGTATATGACACGGTTTACGTTCTTCCTAATGGAACAAGTACTGTATAACTAGTATAGTGTTTAGTACATTTTTTTAAATTGTACTAAAAAAATTTTTACTATTTGTCAATTGACAAAACAAATGTTTTCTTGTATTTTTATATTGCAATTATTTCCCATTTATGATGAGATTTGCTATATTTCTGAGTATGTTACCTAAAAGTGGAGTAGAAGTACAGAGTAGCATAGCATGGAAATACTCAAGCAAAGTACAAGTACCTGTACATTTTACTTAAGTGCAGTACTTTAATACTTAGTTACTTGTTAGGGAATAATTAGCCCTAGTGTCCTCCTTCACCCTCTGACACAGCTGACCAACCTTGAGCAGCCGTTATCTCCCATAAGGAGGGGCTGCCCTAGCAAGTTGTTGTTGTTACCAGTTTGTGACCGGGCAACTCTCTGTCAGAGATAGTTATTGTTGTGGGACACCTGGAACACATCCTTCTCGGGGTGTAGATGACCTCGAGCCATAAGCGACAACAAATGTGATTCAGTGTCCTCAGCTGTTTAGTCTATCTAGTGAAGAATGTTGATTACCCTCAAGCAAACTAGTTAAAACATCATACGAGAGAAGGGTTCTTCAGAGTTGATTGTGGAATCTTAACCGTGTGGTCAGACCGCGTGGCCCGTGACATGTCTTGTGAATTCTCCGGCCGAAGCTCCTAAATAAACCGTCAGTGTTTGCCGTCAAAGCTCCAGCTCTCCTTGTGTCTCTCTGAGTCCTGACTCCATCAAAGCTCCAGCTCTCCTCGTGTCTCTCTGAGTCCTGTCTCCATCAAAGCTCCCGCTCTCCTCGTGTCTCTCTGAGTCCTGACTCCATCAGAGCTCCAGCTCTCCTCGTGTCTCTGAGTCCTGACTCCATCAAAGCTCCAGCTCTCCTCGTGTCTCTCTGAGTCCTGACTCCATCAAAGCTCCAGCTCTCCTCGTGTCTCTCTGAAGTCCTGACTCCATCAAAGCTCCAGCTCTCCTCGTGTCTCTGAGTCCTGACTCCATCAAAGCTCCAGCTCTCCTTGTGTCTCTCTGAGTCCTGACTCCATCAAAGCTCCAGCTCTCCTCGTGTCTCTCTGAAGTCCTGACTCCATCAAAGCTCCCGCTCTCCTCGTGTCTCTCTGAGTCCTGACTCCATCAAAGCTCCCGCTCTCCTCGTGTCTCTCTGAGTCCTGACTCCATCAAAGCTCCAGCTCTCCTCGTGTCTCTCTGAGTCCTGACTCCATCAAAGCTCCCGCTCTCCTCGTGTCTCTCTGAGTCCTGACTCCATCAAAGCTCCAGCTCTCCTCGTGTCTCTCTGAGTCCTGTCTCCATCAAAGCTCCAGCTCTCCTCGTGTCTCTCTGAGTCCTGACTCCATCAAAGCTCCCGCTCTCCTCGTGTCTCTCTGAGTCCTGACTCCATCAAAGCTCCAGCTCTCCTCGTGTCTCTCTGAGTCCTGACTCCATCAAAGCTCCAGCTCTCCTCGTGTCTCTCTGAGTCCTGACTCCATCAAAGCTCCAGCTCTCCTCGTGTCTCTCTGAGTCCTGACTCCATCAAAGCTCCAGCTCTCCTCGTGTCTCTCTTGCGGCTTTCACACCAGCGCTTTTCCCTTTCTAGCTCCTAGCGAGAGCTTTTCTGGTTCAGCTCCGGTTTCCCTTTTCAGCTCCCGCTCTGTTCACACCGCCCAGAGCTGCCGAGAGATTTTCTCCCACAACAACAACGGGGGGGGACTGCGTCGGGTCGACGATCGTGTTGCTTTTAATCATACGAAGCCAGATTAAATTAAATAACGACTTCTCCAACCTTATACTTTTCTCCAGAGTGCCGTGGTTCATTGTTTATTAATGTGTTTCAGCGGCATTTACCGACCGCTGCAGTGCTGGCTGCTCTTCAACGGGAGTGTATTCTCCCGTTAGCTCCGGGTTAGCTCACACGGCTCTAAAGTATTCACTGTCTGACTGTCACACAAGCAGCTGATACATATCCCCAGTTCCCCTTAAGTGAATGTGTGTCAGTCTGAATTGACGCTGTTTGGTGTCAGTCTGAATTGACGCTGTTTGGCATCACAACGCTGTTATGAAAGTTTCTCTGGTATAACATGGGTGATGTTAGCATAGCAACCGAAGCTAAACTGACTACTTGCTAAGCCGTTTTCTCCAGGCACATTTTACCGGCGTATTTTTCATTATGATTCTACTTGTGATAGTCGGACATGACAACCTGTGCAGCCCATGTATTGATTCCATCCGATAGCTGCTATAATAACAAACAAAACGTCTGCCTGCTCTCCACAATGATCAATAACAGCGAACGGATGGTCAAAGTAAGGTTTCCTGCACGCCTCGACGTAAGAGACGTAAGAGACGTAAGCGACGCCGCGTCATAGCTCCGAAGCTCTTGCCTCTGGACCGACAACTTTTTGGAGCTGGAAGTGAACCGCATTCCGGAGCTATGACGCGCCGCCGCTGCGGTGTGAACAGGAAAAACCGGCGCTTTTCAGGCTCTAGCTCCGAGCAGGAGCTGGAAAAGCGCCGGTGTGAAAGGGGCATCTGAGTCCTGACTCCATCAAAGCTCCAGCTCTCCTCGTGTCTCTCTGAGTCCTGACTCCATCAAAGCTCCAGCTCTCCTCGTGTCTCTCTGAGTCCTGACTCCATCAAAGCTCCAGCTCTCCTCGTGTCTCTCTGAGTCCTGACTCCATCAAAGCTCCAGCTCTCCTCGTGTCTCTCTGAGTCCTGACTCCATCAAAGCTCCAGCTCTCCTCGTGTCTCTCTGAGTCCTGACTCCATCAAAGCTCCAGCTCTCCTCGTGTCTCTCTGAGTCCTGACTCCATCAAAGCTCCAGCTCTCCTCGTGTCTCTCTGAGTCCTGACTCCATCAAAGCTCCAGCTCTCCTCGTGTCTCTCTGAGTCCTGACTCCATTGCTTCAGAAGTTTCCCCCACACTACTTTACAGCTCTGGAGTTTTATGTACTCATGGTTTATTATGTTTATTGTAAGTGACTTTGGAAAAAAGCTAAGTGAAATGTGATGTGATGTTTAC